>NW_020954576.1:10882648-10901717 GCF_900497805.2 Vombatus ursinus
TCTCTCTCTCTCTCTCTCTCTCTCTCTCTCTCTCTCTCTCTCTCTCTCTCTCTCTCTCCCTCTCTCTCTCTCCCTTTCCTTTGTGATAAAGAAGGAATGGAAGAATAGCAGTCGTAAAGAGTGGTTGTGGGGATAGATAAGATGAATAAAGTAGAGAAGAAAAGCAAAAAGATTAAGGAGGAAACAAGAAGAAGAATAACATTCATGTAAAAAAAAGGATTAGTTTTAAACATGCAAAGGAAAAGGTATTCTTATGGAAGCTAATTGCTTCAGTGTCTCTGAGCTAGAGGCTACCTAACTGTTTGCTTGCCTACCTCATTTCTTTCCTCTCTCTCAACCTTCCCTGTGGACCACTCCATCCTACTACATATGCTTTCCCTCCCTTGGCTTCAGAGATAATATTCTCCTCTGGCTATCTCCTGGTACTTATTTCTCAATCTTCTTCATGGCTCCTTGTTCTCTTCCTGAACACTTGCAGGTGTTGCCCAGGGCTCTGTGCCTTTACATCCTCTCCTTTGATGTAAGCTCATTCACTCCAGTGTCTTCGGCTACCACTTTATTGTAGATCATAGATAATGATAAAACTAGAGCTAAAAATCATCTCAGATGTCCTCTAGTCCAGCTCCTCATTTGACAGATTATGAAGAGACCTATGTAGAGATGATTTGAGTCTCTAGATTTGATCTCTTTTCTGCATTCCAGTATCACATCAGCCAATCCACAAACATTTATTAAGTACCTACTATGAAGCTATGCATCAATACAGGACATCTCCATTGGGATGCCCCCAGCATCCTAAAACTCAGCATTTCCAAAACTGACATGTGTCTATCTCCCTAATTTTCTTTCCCCCTAGAGATGTTCCATATTCTGACCCCATTATTTTGACATCACCATTCACTTGGTCTCCTATGCTCAAAAATCATCAATCACATCAATCATCATTTATTAATCACCTACCATGTGCCACTATCTTTGTTTTGTTTTTTCCTCTCCTCACCTTTCATATTCAATGAGTTGCCAAGTATTGTCAGTACTATGCCATAGTATCCTTCAGATCTTGTTTTCTCCCTTTCTCTTTGTTCCCAATGCCATCACCCTTTAAGGTTTCATTGCCATCTGCCATAACTACTGCAAGATCCTCATGGTAGGCATCATTGCTTTGCTTCTTTTCTCCTTTAATCCATACCTTTTTTTTTAAAATCAGGGTTAATAAACAGAGTAGATTGGGTTGATGCTACGGACATAGTACACTTGCATTTCAGCAAAGCATTGACAAAGTCTCTTCTTGTGGACAAGATGAAAAGATGTAGTTCAGCTAAAGGGTTTTGGAATTGGCTGAATGGATGGACCTAAATAATGTCAGGAATGGATTGATGCCAACTTGGAGGGAAGTATCCAGTGGTATGTGACAGGGAAATATCTATTCTTGCCCCTGTGCTGTTCAACATTTTCATTAATGATATGGAGAAAGGCAAAGAGTGCTTTTCAAATTTATACATGGTACAAGAAGATAGAATCAAGATCTAAAAAGTTCTTGACAAGCTAGAACACTGGGGTGAATCTAATAATATGAAATTTAATGGGGAGGAATATGGAGTCCTATACTTGGGCTCAAACAATCAATTTTCTAAGTATGAGATGGGGGAAGCCTGGACAGAAGTTAGCCTAAAAAAGATCTGACAGTGTTAGTAGGTTACTTGCAGCATAGTAAGTCAACATATGAAATGGTAGTTAAAAAAAAAAGCAATTTTAATCTGCATTAAGAAAGAAATAGTGTCCAGAAGGAGGTAAATGATAGCCCTATAGTCTTCTGCCCTGGGCTGACAAAACAGCATCAGATTTTCTTTCTCCTTTATCTAACACATCTGAAGTATCGTATTTCATTACAGGCACCACAATTTAGGTAAAACAGTGACAAGCTGGACTTTACTCAGGAGGGTGACTAAGATGGTGGGAAACCATGCAATAGGAGGATTGCTTGAAGAAGCTAGGAGTGTTTGGCCAAGAGAAGGGAGGACTTAGAAAAAAAATACAACAGCTGCCATCAAGTATTTGAAAAATCTGTCATATGAAAGAGAGCAGATTTGTCCTGCGTGGCTTTAGGGGATAGAATTAGGGCCAATTGGTGGAGGCCACACAGAGACAGAGTTAGGTTTAATGAAAGGAAACACTTTCTGATCACTAGAATTGCTCAAGGGCCAGCTAAGGGGCGCAGTGGATAGAGCACCGGCCCTGAATTCAGGGGCACCTGAGTTCAAATCCGGCCTCAGACACATAACACTTACTAGCTGTGTGACTCTGGGCAAGTCACTTAACCCCATTGCCTAGCCAAAAAAAGAAAAAAGAAAAAGAAAAATAGAATTGCTCGAAAGTGGGATGAGTTGTCTCTGAATAGAGTGTGTTCCCCAGCACTAAAGGTCTTAAAGCATAGTCTACATCAGTGGTCCTCCAACTTTTTAATAGCAGGATCCCTTTACACTCTTAGAAATGGATGAGGATGCTTTTATTTATATAGATTATAGCTGTTGATATTTACTGTATTAGAAATTAAAACAGGGGCAGCTAGGTGGCACAGTGGATAGAGCACCGGCCCAGAAGTCAGGAGGACCTGAGTTCAAATCCGGCCTCAGACACATAACACTCACTAGCTGTGTGACTCTGGGCAAGTCACTTAACCCCAATTGCCCCCCCCCAAAAAGAAAAGAAAACATCTTGGTATTATCACAAAAAAATAGTTTTGACCTCACAGACACCCTGAAAGGATCTCAGGGACCTTCACAGGTCATTGGACAGCACTTTGATTAGATGATTACTAATTGCGAATATTGTACAGGAGATCTTTCAGATTCCTTTCAACTCTGAGATTCTGTCTGATTCTGTGGAATGGGAAGACTGATTATGCAGCTATTAAACTAGTCTAGATGTGAGATAATGAGCAGCTGAACTGGAGTGATAGCAGACAGACGGATGGGATAGATATTGCAGTGATAGAATTGATAGGACTTGGTAACTGACAGTATTTGTGGGATGATGAAGAAGGATGAGTTAAAAATGACTCTGAGGTTACTAGACTGAATGACTTTAGAGAGATGATGGTGCCACTAATAGAAATCAGGAAATAAGGAAGAGTAGCAAGTTTGGAAGGAAAAATGAGTTCATTTTTATACATGTTGGGCTGGAGCGACCCATGGAACACAGATGGAGATGGTGAGTAGTGAACATATTAGAATGGAGTTCAGGTAAGAAGTAAGGCTAGAGACACACATTTGAGAGTCATCTGGACAAAGATGAGAGATAGAAGAGAGAGTCTTAGGAAGGAGGTGCTACAGAAAAGTCAAGGAGGATTCACAGTGAAAAAAAAGTCCCTTGGTTTATAGTTAACTTTCATGTGAACAATCTGAGCAGAGTAATGCAAACAGGAGCCAGCTGCCAAAGGGTTGAGGAGTGGTTAGGAAGCAGAAGCAGTGAATATCCTCTACTCTTGAGAAAAGCCTACTTTTCTAACCCAAGCATCTGAATGACCCATAGGTATTATGTCGGGTCTCTTGCTAGAAAATAGAGAAGGAGGTCAGATAATTTAGCCTTCCAGATATCACTCAATATTAAATTCTTTCTAAATAATAAGAAAATTGACAAATATCAAGAATTTATTTCTGAACCATAAAAAATCCAAAACAAAAAAAAAATAGTTTCTATGCCTCTGGAAAGTGTGAGCATGCAATGTCAAGTCGATACTGTGGAATGAATCACTTTATTCTTTGGGAAGGGCAAGAACAAGCCCAGTAGAAAGATGGAAACAAGGTAACACACTCTCAGGGGCCCAAGCTCTCCATCACTGAAGTGTACTATAAAAGGAGACTTTTTCAAGATCCAGTTTATACAATTCTATCTACCTGCTTGTGTCTAATGATAGCCATCTCTAGGATGGGGGTTGGGAAGAAAAGTAAAGAATTTACATGATAATTTTGTTGTGTATTTGAAAAGAATAGGAAGTTGTGCATAGTAGATTTGCAGTTTCACGAACAACCATCTTTTTATTGTACTTATATTATGGAAATGCTTGTTTTATTCCATAAATTAAAAATAATTTTTTTTTTAAAAAAGGGTAAGAGAAGAATCTCAAAATTGCCTCAGAGGTGAGCCTCATAACCAGCTCTGAAAGTTGGGTAGAGGCCACATTCTACTTGTCCCCATTCTAGCAGCAGGAAACTGAATCAGAGCAACTTCCTAAAGGTCACGTGCAGTGAAAATTGCATTGGAGTGTCGGAAAGAACTCTGGCCTTTATCTAACTAGACCACACTGTTTCTCCAAGTCTTTTCCAAAGCAGATATTATGATCAGATGCAACAGTTACGTACTTACAGGGACATGAAGTAAAGCCTTGGCCTCAGTTTTCTTCATGTTATTTCCTTCTAGTGGGAGACGCTCTATTTTCCCAGTCTGGGCAAAGAGTAAGTGTGTCCCAGGAGGGAGAGGGATTACAGCTGGAGGAACCGAAGGTCCAGGGTGGACTGGAGGAGCAACTGTGCTCAGACCTAGGTAAAAGAAGGTGATAATCAGTTCCAATGCAATGGTTCAAAAGAGCCCACAGCCTAACAATAGGCATTTATTTGTTAAGAAGATGTAACTATGTATGAGTTAAACATGAAAGACAAACTGGAAAAGATGACCTGGTTTCCCTCTATGTTGAGTTCCAAAGGAATATGAACAGAGAGGGAATAGTATTGATCAATGGAAAATGAACTGGCTCGGAATTCAGAGGTCCTGGGTTCAAATCCTGCTTCTGATAATATTTGTGTGACCTGAGGCAAGTCACTTAACCTATCTAGCTGTTAGCTTCCCCAATTCTAAAAAGAAGGGGTTGAATTACAAGGCCTCTAGGATTCCTTATAGCTTTAGATCTATGATCCTATGACCAACATGAAAGGTGTAATTATAGCATTGGGGCTGACAACATCAGAGTAACTTTTCTCTGTGTTAGAAGACTGGTGAGTTTCAACCCCAAGCAAGAACAAATAAAATGTACAGTCATCCTTTGTCAGTTATGGTGGTCATCTTGGTAATTTCATTAATGTATTTAACAGAGGGACCAAGGCAAGAGGGACAAAGAAAAATTAAATTAGTGTTGTTTGCTACTCAACCCTTTTGGTAAAGTGTTTGGTGTCAGACTAGGACGAGATTAGTAGTTCATGAGAGGTTCTGGATTATCTTGGGACATTCTATGTGTCTTCTACATTATCACAGGTAATCAAAGGTTGACTTTATTGGCTTTCAGTAACTGGAGTGCCATTTATGATAGAATTAAGGGATTTGAGAGTGTAAATGGTCATTATTGTCCATCTCCCTTAATTTAGAGAATACAAAAGTCGGGCAAAGAGAGGTTAAGGGTCCAGTGCTACATAACACTGCCAGTTAGAGGCACAGCTAGGACTCAATGCAGGTCTCATGATTCCAAGTCCATGACTCCACCTCACCATTGTATTGTGAATTCAAGCTCATTGGGAACTTTTATGGCTTTACTTTGTCTTTGGAAAATCTGCTCAGTATCTAAAAGGTCTTAAGATACAGATAAAAACCAAACAAATGACGTTAGATCACTTACTGAGACTCAACAGCTATCAACTCCCACTCATCTGAGCAAGCAAGGCATGAGGTGAAGGTCTAAACCAGGCTCTACAGATCTATACACTCTGATCAGAGCTGCTGACAGGCCAGTAGTAGAAAAGAATTTAAAAACCCTGGGCTTTTAGTTTCTGAAAGTTCACAACAGGGAGCCCTTAGCATGATTACTATCACTAATCCCAATTACAATGAGGGAGAAGAGTCAGAAAGGTGAATATCTAAAACCAAGGGTTAAATAAAATCCTTCAATTCATTAGCTAAAGGGCATTCTAATGATTGGAACACTTAAACTTTTTAGGATAATTTTATGGTTGAAATTTTTCTTAAGACACCATGAGTGAGTATGTGTTTATGTAGAGCAGTAATTCTTAAAGAGGAGTCCAGGGACATCTAGGGGTCCTTGAAATCCTTTCAGGGAGTCTGTAAGGTCAAAATTATTTTTATAATAGTACTAAGATGTTTTAATTTTTAATATGGTAAATATTGATAGGTATAACCCAATAATTTTTAAGAATGTAAAGGGGCTTTGAGACCAAACAGTTTGTGAATGGTGCTGATGGAAAGGATAGTTGGAGAGTGTGGTAGGAGGTAGACTTGGCAAGTGTACCAGTTCAGGGTTGGAACATCTGATAGATACAGTTGGTGGGTATTGAAACGGGTCTTTGTCTTTAATTAGATCTGTATTAAAACATCACGGAAGCAATAGCTTCAGAAATTTAGTACAGAAAGGGACATTGAAAATCACCTAGTCTAAGATCACCCCTATTTTACAGAAGAGGAAACTAAGGCACAGAACACTTAAGTGACTTGTCCACTTTCACATAGTATTGTAGTAAGTGACAGAGTCAGGCTTTGACTCTGGGTTCCCCGATTCCAAAATCAGCAGTCATTGAATTGAACCATGTTAGTTTCTACTGCATAGCCTGATAAAACCAGGTTCACTTGTGTGATATGAGGAGTTTTCTCATCCAAGACCCCTGAGTTTAAAGTTAACAACTTACATGGGGGTCTCATTCCAGGGCCGGTCCTGGTGCCATCAATCTCATTGCCATCTCGATCCACACACCAACAGTACCCACTGGAGTGGTGGCACTGCATTGGTACATAATGCCCATGTTCATCACATTCTGGAACAAACTGTCCTACAGGTCTGGGCCATCTTGGGTCAGTGGCACCCACTACTCCTAGAACATGTTCTCTTTGACGCTGGCATCTGGTTTTCTCTACTTCTGTTAAAGAGTTAAGAAGAAAAGGTGGTAGTTGGCACTGCTAATAACCAATCTGTATTTTTATTGAGCACAGAAAAAAAAAAGTTTCCATTACTTCCAAATTGAAGCATTATAATTATAGTTTCATTGTTGTCTGGACTTTTAAAAAAAAAGATTTTAAAATTTTCTTTTAACTTTTGTCTTATGTTGTCACAAGCTCTTGATTGTGTAAATCAATTTAATTCAATTTAACAATCATTTATTGCATCAAACCAAGATCAAATGTACTGGTGACAAAATGTGAAATGATTTTTTTCCTGACATTTGTATATTCTTCCTTTATCAGATTAAGGCTGCCTGTAACTGCTCAGTTACACAGCTAGGATCCCAATATAGAGAACTGCACACTTTCATTTGCTGGAAGAAGGGATGAGACTTTTTTTTTCCCCCGGATCTCCACCATTTGCTAAATAATGCTAATCCCTTCCTGTTACCTGGTATTTACTTTGTATATACTTTCTTTCTACTTATGTGGATACATGCTTTCCCTGGGAGACTGTAAGACTGTAAGAAAGATGATTTCATCTTTGTCTCCATATCCTTTGTGCCTAGTACCACCACTTAAAACTACTCAGAGTTGACTGGCATTTTTACTGTGTCAATCTGATGGTCTGTGACCTGCGGCTAATTATCTGTGTCTCGTGCTGTGCTTTAAATGAATGTCAGCTGTGGTGCTAGTGAACTCTTGTGTGCTTCCCTGACTATTAAGCAATGGTTTTCGTGTAAGCATGCTTACTAAATCTGTAAGAGAAAGATGGGAGTGGTGGGAAGAGATGGGCTTGGCCACTGTAGGGCTGGAACATCTGGCAGAAACGACTGACTGATAATGAAATAGGGTTGATAATTAAAACAGATGTAAGTATGCACACACAAATACCACTGCTTGACAGTCAACAGAAACACGTGAGAGAGACACATATTCTATACCTTATGTCCATAAGACATCTTGGCCTGACTGTTACACATTAATGCTAAAAAAGAGACAGTCAAAGCAGATCACCTTCCCTATCTGCCCTACTCCTAGTTCCTAACCACACTACCTGACTGGGTTTCCTCTCTGGTCTTAGAGTTAACTCTTTTGTTTTATACATACAATATTTTTTTGTTTTTTTTTAAATTATTTTCATTTATTTCATATTTCCCAATTACATGTAAAAAGAATTTTAAAAATCTTTTTTTAATTTTGAGTTCCAAATTCTCTCCCTCCCTCCCATCCCTACCCCTTGAAAAGGCAAGCAACTTTATTTTGATTATATATAACCCTTATGATGATGATGATGATAATGATGACAACAAAATAATAATAACAAACTCACTTATATGCCACTTTAAGGTTTAAAAAGTACACAGAAGTAATAAAATTGAAATTTATATTAGCATTTTATAATTGTGAAACATTTTCATATATAGTAACTCAACATCACAACCACCTATGTGGTAGAAGCTACATGTATTATTATCTTAATATTACAATTTTTTTAAAAAAATTGAGACTAAGAGGTTAAGGAGTTTGCCCTGTATCACATGGATAGCAAATATCACAGCTGGGATATGAATCTATGACTTTCTGTCCAGTGCTCATTCCACTATTCCATTCCAATGCTTCTTACATACATTTCCTTTATCTATGCCTTTTTTCTCTTTTTTCTTATTTAAATAAAATTAAAATTAAATTTTACTTTATTTTCAAATGAAGATCTGCTTTCTCTCCCTTCTACCTCCTTTCCTCCTGCTCCATCCCCATTGAGTAAGCAAGAAAAAGAAAATCCCTATAAACATGTGTAGTCAAGCTAAACAAATTCCCATATTGGCCAAGCATGTCCAAAAAAATGTTTCAAATCTGCATCCTGAGGCCATCATCTCCCTATCAGGAGGTGGGCAGCATGTTTCATCATGAGTCTTCTGAAATTGTGGTTGGTCATTATGTTGAACAAAGCTCCCAAGTCTTTCACAGTGGTTTGTTTTTACAATATTGTTGTTATTGTACCTAAATTGTTGTGGTTCTCCTCAACTCACTCTGCATCAGTTTATATAAGTCTTTCCAGGGTTCTCTGAAACCATCCCCTTTATCAATTCTTACATCACAATAGCATTCCATCACATTTATAGATTGTAATTTGTTCAGCCACTGCCCAATTGATGGGCAATCCCCTCTCTACTTTCAAAGTTGTAGATCATTCAATTCAATGAAATCCAAGAAACTGTGTGCAAAGCACTGTTCTAGGCCCTAAGAGAGGAACAAAACTGAGATGGGATATTATCTTTGCCCTTGTGGAGTTTACATTCTAATAAGAAGTTGTTGATGTTTTAATATAGTAGGAACTTAAGACCTAGTAGGATGATTACTCTCTGGTCATTTCTTAACTGGACTATTACAACATCTTCCTTCTTATCACTTTTCCTAACTGATCCTTTCTGCCAAAGTTGTCTTCTCAGACCATTATTCTGAACAAAGCATGCTTCTTTTGAAATCCCTGTGATGGCTATTCCTTGAAGTAAGCATCAATTCTGCCTGAAGTCCTCACCCTCTATATCAAGTCCTCCACAGCTAGAACAACCTCATAAGCACTTAAACTTCCCTTCATCAGATTTTTTTCCTCCTAAGTTGCAATCTAGGCCTCGTTATCTGAGATGTTCCCCCTTCAATCATTCAAATAGCCCCTTAAGTTCTCTTCCGTGAAATCTTCTCAGATTGATTCATGGACAAGCAACAATTTCTTGATACTTATCCAAACAGAGGCACAGTAATAAGAACAGAAAGACATTTTAAAAATAATTTTTACAAAGACTCGAAATGTATGTTTCATATAGATTTAGTATCAGCATTCCATAAAAATATATGTATGTTATATACTTCAATCCTTCAAAATTTCATAATTTTCCATCATGTGAGTAATTGTTCACCAACACACCTCCCCTCCATGCCTTGGTAGAAGGTAGTTGTGGGCTGGTTAATGTCACCTATTAGCCAGCCTTCTGGTAATGAGAATTTACCTAAGTAGGTACTCAGATTCCAGGTGAGTAGATACTCACCTAGGCTGAAGACTATTTCCAATGATGACCTACGTGCAATCAGTGGTGTAAAGGATGTCACGCAGAAATGTAGAGTTGGAACAGAAAGTAGGCCACTCAAAGTCAACATAACAAAAGTTAGGGACAGCAAAAGATGAATAGCCTGAGTACTGACACCCACAAAAAGCAAAAAAATTCCAGCCCCCAAAAAAAGTATCTAGCACATTGGGTCAATCCTCTGGAGGATTTAGGGGAGAAGGCAAGCAAAAATCCCACAGAATAAGAAGGCACAGATGAGCTATTAGTGCTCTTGTGGGGAATACCCCCCTCCCCCTCATCTCTATGAGATCGTGCATCCACTGAATGACTTAAACATTAAGTTCCTCAGATAACAGTCATTCACCGGGTTGCTATTAAAGGCCTTTCCAGTTTGTATCTGGCAGTTTAGACTTAGTTGGCACAGCTTTTAGGAAGCTGGAGCTGTTTTCGTGAGATTATGAAGTATTAGAATAGGATTTTCATTAGTTCTCTGAGTTCTTGAGGACTACATCAGATAATGAAAGCTCTGGAAAGCCCTTGAGCATGGGCTCAGTGTCAAACTGTATGCTTTCATCCCCAAACCAGTCTAATAAAGTCTGGTGGGTTTCATCACCAGGTTGATTGCAGGGTTTTGAATTTTTCAGCCTCAACAACTCTCACAAAATCTACTAAATTATGGAAGGGGATGGGTGATCTTTATAGGTGTGGGCAATACCTATAACAATGAAATAAAAAGTCTTTGAAGCATTGAATTATATGTATGTGAATACATATATATTTCTTTAGTAGTGTCTTATAGGCCAATGTCCACTAATAACTGATTAGTAATTTAATAACTGAATTAATAACTGGTTAATCCTATTCTATGTATTTGTCTTAGAGCCAACCAGTACTGGACTTGAAATCAGAAAGATTTGGGTATGAATTCTACCATTAGACATTCACTAGTTACATAGTTGAAATGAACATCCAAATTTAAGAGGTCACAGATCCATTTGAGAACTGGGATATCTGATAAAGAACGTTGGCTTTACAGCCAGAGGATCTGGCTTTGAATCTTGGTTCTGCTATTTAGTAGAGTAGCTAAGTGGCATGGTGAATAGAGTGCTGGGCCTGGAGTCAGGAAGATTCATCTTCTTGAATTCAAATCTAGCCTCAGATATTTACTAGTTGTGTGACCCTGGGCAAGTCATGTAACCCTGTTGGCCTTAGTTTCCTCATCTGTAAAATGAGCTGGAGAAGAAAGTGGCAAACCACTCCAATGCCTTTGCCAAGAAAACCTCAAATGGGATCACAAAGAGTCAGCCACAACTGAAAAATCACTGAACAACAACTCTGCTATTTAACAGCTTTCTGACTGTGGGCAAATCACTTAATCTCTCTGGGTCTCAGTTTCCTCATCTGTAAAATAAAGGAGTTGTATTTGATGACCTTTAAGGTCCCTTCCAGCTCCAAATCTATGATCCTATTAAGCTTGTATTAATACTTCTGCTCTTGACCTATTTAACATGACTGCTGCTTTCATTAGGGACCATTTGTACAGCAAGAGGATTGTTGTTGAGTTTGCCAAGTGATAACTTTGTTTGTGTACCTTAAGCTAATTTTAAAATTGGATTAAAACAAACTTCCCCTACACTAGCTTTGGAAAGAGCACACAAAACAGACACAAATAAGTAAATCACTTAGAATAAAAGGGTCAACATTGCTTTTAATCTCTTTAACTGTCCATTGTTGATTGACATAAACTGTCATTTCTGCATCTTAAAGACTTTTGAATCAGGAATGCTTGGCATGATGCTCAAACATATGGCAGAGCTCAATCAGTGCTGCTGCTGATGACACTGGTATGTCATCAACCCTCCACCCAATCAGGGAAGGGAGTACATATGGACCACTCTTTTAAGACATAGAGCACAGCTTCTCTGATTTAATGGATCATAATCGAAGAGTTACTGTGGGAGAAAAATGGATCTCCCCATGGCTGATTTAGCGATGAACCTCTCTGAATGTAATTAGGCTGGTTGTGAGAGGACAGATATAAAGTCCATCACTGGGCCCAATACTCAAAAGCAGGAAGATGAAGCCTTTGATGATACACATGTGTACCTACCCCTATGTAACAGTTACACACTCATTTTATTTGCACCTTCACTTATACATCCTCATTTTCCTGCTTGTCATTTTTAGAATCTCTCCTAATGCATAGAAACAACATGGTTTCATGAAAAGAGCACTGGAACTGGGAGTCAGAAGAACTGAGTTCAAATCCTGGCTCTCCTGCTTGCTACCTGTATAACCCCAGTAAACCATTTCATCTTTCTGAGGCTCAGCTTTTTCCTTTGTAAAATGAGTAGATTGTATAGTCACTGAAAGGAGCTGAACTCTGAGTAACTTAAAAACCCATGATGGTCATAGAAAACAAATAATAATAAAACATATCTTCTCTTAATCTCTTTAACTGTTAATCATTGATTGACATAACATTATTTCTGTGTCTTACAGCCTTTTCTAGCAGGAGTGCTTGGCATGGTGTTCAAACACATGGCAGGAGCTCAATCAGTGTTGCTGATGATGACATGGCCATCATGGTGGATTTCTATACTAGACGAGGAAAGAGAATTTACACGTTGTCAGATGTGTTCATTGTGTTGTCTTTGTTGTTATTTGTTTATTGTAAGTGTTTTTCTTTGTCACAAGGGAGGGTTCAATGTGAACAAGTGGAGGTACATTAAAAAGACAAAAAATCTTTTTTAAAAATCTAAAAAGGGGGTTGGACTAGATAGTCTTTAGACTAAAAAGTGAGGGGCTTTCTACGTAGTATAAGGATAGGTTAATTGCAACTAAGTTTTCAAGGAAACGTGATTTATTCTTTTTTAATGGGTGAAAGTTGATAAAAAGTTTACAGTTAATGTGTTGTTTGGCCACCATAAAAAATCTGGAATTATAATTTAGATAGCAATGCTGCTAAATGTTGTGTCTCATATTTACATACAAAAGAAAAAAATTCCCCTCAATTGTGACTCAGGAAATGGAATTTCAAGTGTGTTTATGGGACAGGGATATCATCAGTTTTACTGGGCTGATCTCTTTTTGCCTAAAGTACAGTGTCTGGGGAGAAGCACAGAGATAAGAGTTGAAAGGCTGATAATGAAAATGAGGCTTTCCTTTCCTCTGAACTGAGGGTCACCATCCATCCAGGTCCACAGTGAAATTTTCCTCTGAGGACTTGAGGGTAAGAACACAGGTCCTTCATGTCTTGCTGATAAAATGATAAAGGAGGAAGAGTAGAGTGTCAGAGTTAGATGCAAGAGACTGGGGTTTGAATCTCGTCTCAGAGATTGGCTGTATGACCATAGGCAAATCATCTAATTGCTCAAATATTTGGGTTCCTCATCTGTAAAATAAGGATAATGATACTCCTGCCACCTACCTCACAGGAAAGAGATTCACATGCATAAAATGCTATTTAACATGAATTATTATCTGCACAGTTCATGAAATAATCACTGCCTGCTAACTCCTCAAGGCAGCAAGATATTTTGAACAATCTCTACGTGTACACACTAGAACCATACTAGTGTGAGGGGCTGCTCTTTTTTCTTGTGGACATGTTATTCATTCAAAAGGACAGAAAAAAAGGATATTTTGTCTGAAACATATAGAAAAACATCTAGAGGAGAAACACAAACAATGCTAAGAGAACCTAAGAGAAAAGCTGCCCTCCAGATAAAAGTGCTTGAGAAGAGATATATAAAATTTTGAGTAGACCAAAAAGCAAAGCTTGCTCCTCAGATGGAAAGGTACTAACTGATGGTAGCAGGAGCTATAGTGCATTGTTCCTCAGCAACAAATTTGAACGTGACTATTTTCAGGGCTTTTTGAAGGTTATTGCTAGGAAATTCTGAGTCAACAAACTATCTGTGAATCAGGAAAAAAAAATTCCTATTGGATATATCTGACAGAAATGTGAATTTAGAGTTTCTCAACCTGAGAAGTAAATTACTTCACATGAAGAGGTCCTGATTGCAGTTAGGAGAGTCATTAAGAAGCCAGATGAGAAGACTTAAAAAAGTTAACAAAAGAAGCTTATCATAGAGCAGCAGAAGCCATGGAGATGAGAAGCTGATGTGAACTGAACACAGTCAGATGGGCTCTGCAGTTGATCAGGGAGCTGATCTGATTGAAGACAGCTTTGGTGCCGGGAGCTGTTTAGAGAAAATGGCATGTGTGAATGAGAGCTAGCTGGGAAAAATTGCCTTGCTCTGAATTACTATCTATACCTTGAGAAAGAAGAAACCTTTAGAAGCTTGCCTACATTGGCCTTTACTGCCCAGTATGATTTAAGGTGGAGGGTGTAGGGGGAGAGGAGGAAGCCCTCAACAATTATAAAGAGGTGACCTCAGTAATGGGCAGCAAGGTAGTACAGTGAATAAAAAGCCAAGCCTGGAGTAAGGAAGACTCACTCATCTTCCTGAGTCCAAATCTGGCCTCAGATACTTACTAGCTGCATAACCTTGGGCAAGTCACTTAACCCTGTTAAAGGCCTCAGTTTTCTTAACCATAAAATGAGCTGAAGAGGGAAATGGCAAATCACTCCAGTATCTTTACCAAGAAAACACCAAATGGGATCACAAAGAGTCTCAAATGAATGAATAACAATGACCTGAATGTGTATTTAGACATAGCGGAACTACTTCTCACAGAAAGAGTGACTTGTTACCTCAGTGCCTAGACAAGAGAGCAGACCTAGGAAGTTGTGTATGCCTCAGGCTTAAGACTGCTGTTAGCTAGAAGAGTGGCTTACACTGACTCAGTGTCCAGAGAGTAGCAAAGAAGTGGCTTCGTCTAGCAGAAGAGCAGAGAAGCTCAAAAAAGAAATGAGTGACATGCGCTGCAAACTGATCCCTAAAGAGACCATAGGCAGCCAGTCCTGAAATGCAGACTCATATAGTAATCATAAGCATACTATTTCCTGTTCATATGTCTCACTGCTATGTTTCTTTAGTTTGTATCCACTTCTTTGAGCATTGGTAAGAGTGTGACTCTTGGATGGATGGATTGTTTTCTTTTGATAATTCCTGCTTTGGGCTTTTACTTAATGTTTCATGTTTAAGAGTTAATTATGTCATTGTGACTGGTTTGTGTGAACTGCAAGCAAACCAGAAAGGGTTCGCAAGCTAAAATTGTGGGTATAGTCATGTATTTTGCGTTACACCAGGACCCCAACAGGAAGTTGTAGCTATCCTTCTGGAGAACCATCTCAACTTTCCAGGATGGGATACAGGTAGGGATGAGTGAGTCAATCCCAGCTCAGGAAGATCAAGAGCCTGGAGAGAATTGAGGGGCAGGAAGGAGAAGTGTTACAACACCTTTATTTTTCCTGCTACAGTGTCTCTTCATTATCCATTGGCATACAAATTGCCCATTACATACGTCATACTTATTTTCATCTCCCTATCTCTGCCCTTGATGCTCCCTACCAGTTCTCCGCTTCTTTGCCTATATAAACCCCACTGATCCTTCAAGCCTAGCTTAAATTATGTGATAGTATTTACAAGTTACCTCACAGACCAAGTCAAATCACCTCATCATACAAATCAGAACGAGGAAACTGAGGTCCTGAGAAGTGGATTGCCCAAGGTCTCATAGGTTACATGAGATATCAGGCTATGATTATAAATCCAGATCCTCTGGACCCAAATTCAGTATTGTTCTTTATATCAGTGGTGTCAGTCTCAAATAGAAATGGATCCTGCGGGTACATATTAACTGTTGTTGTTGTTTCAGTTGTATCCAATGCTTCATGACCCAATTTGGGGTTTCTTTGGCAAAGATACTGGAGTGGTTTGCCATTTCCTTCTCCAGCTCATTGTACAGATGGGAAAACTGAGGTAAACAGGGGTAAGTGGCTTGCCCAGGTCACACAGCTAGTGTGTCTATGTCTGAGGCCAGATTTAAACCCAGGAAGATGTCTTCCTGACTTCAGGCCCGGTGCTCTCTCCACTGCCTTAACTAGCTGCCCACATATTGACTTAGAAAAGCACAAATTAACATTATCTATATTGTATTGTAGTTTTATTTATTTTGTTAAACATTTCCCAATCACATTTTAATCTAGTTTTGGGCACTCCAGAACTTTGCTGGCCCCAAACTGGACACCTCTGCTTTACACTATGTCATATAACTTTCTGACAATCTTAGTTTACTCTTCTAAACTCCTAGTATGATAGGGATAAGAAGTAGACTTAAGATTTCATTGGTACAGGGAGCTCCTTCATAAGGCAACTCCTTTTCCCAATACAAATTGGCAACATTTCTGCAAATTATGGTCTTAGAGAGTTGCATGAAGCACTAAGAGGTTAAACAGCTTGCTCAGGCTAACAGCCAGTATATGACAGAGGCAAGACTTGAGCTATAGCTTCAAGGCTGCCTCTCTATCATTAATACTACCCCATGTGGCACTTAAGTAATCTCTCATTGACTCATGTATATTCATGTCTCTTACCTGGATTGAAAACTGCCTGAGAGCAGAGATCATATTAGACTTCACTTGTTTCATTCTTTATACTTGTTATACCTAGTATCTAGCACATAGTAGGCAATTATACTGTTGTGCCCAGTAACTAACACATAGTAGGCATTTATATGTGTTATCCCCAGTTCTTAGCACATAGCATACATTTTACTCGTCATCCTCAATAATTAGCACATAGTAGGCATTTAGTAAATACTGATTGATTCCATATTTCCACAATGCTTTTAAAAAAAGTTCCGGGCACATGGTAGATGTTCAATAAATACATACAGGTTGATAAATTTAATCCATATATCCTACATGCTGTTTCCTATACATGACATTCCATCTCTTATCCCTATACCGAGAATTTGTTCCTTTTTCATCTCTCCCACATAATTCCCAACATCCTTCAAAGCTGAGTTTAAATGTCCTATCCTACTGGAAGCCTATCCTTAATCCCTTCCAGTTTCTAGTGCCCTTCCTGAGAAACTGATTACAATAATGGTGATAGGTAATATTTACATAGCACTTACTGTTATTTCATTTGATCCTCACAATAACCCTGGGAGGTAGGTGCTATTGTTACCTCTATTTTCACATGAGGAAACTGAGGCAAATTGGGGTTAAGTGACTTGTCCAAGGTCACATCTGAGGCTGCATGGAGTCTTCCTAACTCCAGTCCTGGTGCTCTATCCCACTGTGCCACCTAGCTGCCCCAAACTATTTTGTACATATTTTAATTTTTCTATGTACATTTTGTACTTCCCCCATACTCAAATGTAAAGTTCCTTGAGGTTTTTGTCTTTGTCATCCCAGTTCCTAGGACAGTGCCTAGCATGTAATTTATCAACAGGTATTAAGTACCTACTATAAACCTACTATAAATCTTTGCTAGGCATTAGAGATAAAAATACAAAAGTGAGGCAGCTAGGTGGCACAGTGGATAGAATGCCAGACTAGAATCAACTGAGTTCAAATCTGGCCTCAGACATTTACTAGCTGTGTGATTCTAGGCAAGTCACTTAACCCTGTTTGGCTCAGTTTCCTCATCTGTAAAATGAGCTGGAGAAGGAAATGGCAAACCACTCCAGTGTCTTTGCCAAAAAACCCCAAATAGGGTCACAAATAGTTGGACACGACTGAAACACAACAACAAAATGCTTCTAAAGATTAAAATGCATTCTACTAGCGTACAGTAGGCTCTTAATAAAT
The DNA here is from genome assembly GCF_900497805.2 of Vombatus ursinus. NCBI lineage: Eukaryota > Metazoa > Chordata > Mammalia > Diprotodontia > Vombatidae > Vombatus > Vombatus ursinus. Next base: position 10,900,322 of record NW_020954576.1, read on the forward strand.
GTTGCTGAGCAAAAGAATAAATTGATTAAACCTGTTCTCTCATTTGTCTTAAGAGACATTTCAAAGATAAAGTAAAAGAACTGTTATCCCCCTATGGCAGGAATGGAAACCTACCCATCTAGTGAGGGTAAGAGAAACAGAAGAGGAAGTCATAAATGAGATGTAGATAAATAAACTAATGTGCATGTCAAACATGAACTGATGGTTATGAGAGATAAACTCTGATGAAAGTCAGACAGAAAATGGAAAATTTTCAGCTTGAGAAAGTCCTTCCTGGTCTTCCCAGAGAAGTTTGGGGGATTATCTTATCACTGTTTAATGCTTTCCAATCTGGCAATGTTTTACTTCAGTAAAAACAAACATTCTGAAATACCACCAGATTAGGTTTCACTAGCCTTTATACTGTACAGATGGATAAAATTAGTGGTTTCATGAAACTGCAATAAGAAACTTTCAAAAAGTATCCATTTTTGAAGAGAGTGGTGTTTGAATAAAATACAGGCAGTCAGACACAAAGTCTCTTTCTGAAATACATAAATCCAAGGCTAGGGGACAGCTTTTGTTTAATTGATTAAATATTTCCCAATAAAAACTTGCAACTTTTGCAAATAGAGGTTTCCCTTATTCTGAAAAATTCAATCAATAGGAAAAAAATCAAACTTTTTCAGAAGTTTCCAACGGTCTGATTTTTTGTTTTGTTTTTCCCTCTGGGGTCACATCTGTGATTTTACAGTAAAATTCAGAGAAATTCTGCAGATATTCAATCTATGACCAGCTTAACTTAGCACAATTATTTCATTAGCGCTAGAAGCCCTGGAATTTAAGAATGCTTTGAAGGACTAAATTACGTCAATTGATGCTGTGCATTTTGTTTTTGATTTTTATCTGTAAGACAAGTCAAATAGAGATCATAGGATGAAAATATTTATTTCAAAATAATATTATAATATTTTTGTATCAATTGACATGTCTGGTCCTTCTAGTCGTACTCTAATGAATCTGATCAGAGAGTTAGGATGCTGCCTGAGGTGCATTGCCATTAAGTGACTTACCCAGGGTCACACTTAATGAATAAATGTCACAGGCAGTTTTAAAAACCCAGGAAAATGAAATTTCCTTACTTCAGTTTCAGCATTCTAACCTCTAGACTGTGCTACCTCTATGTACTATATATTAATTGGTTCTTCATGGCAGTAAATATAATTCATAAATGAGTGTAGTTCCATTGTAGAGATTTTCTTACAGGACTAGTTCTTGGAGTGACTTTTAATTCCTAATCAATTTAACTGAATTCAACAATTGAGTGATTATGTGGCTACTAATGTCACTTTGGGTAGGTATGACAGAGATATAGTGTATAAGCTACATTCTCCAATCTAATATATACAGTCTCTCT
>NW_020954576.1:10901727-10931280 GCF_900497805.2 Vombatus ursinus
TTGGTGAAAGATGTTCCCATGGAGAGCAAAAGTTCCTATGCTGATGAAATCATAGATTCTTTATGTCCGTAGAATTATGTTCATTGTCATTATGTTCACAGGATCATATATTTATAGCCAGAAGGAACATCAGAGATGATCCCCTGTCTAACCCTCTCATTTTACAGATAAGGTTCAGTTGTTAAGAGATTTGCCCAAGGTCACTCAGGGATGGTTACAAGAAATTCTGGTCCCATTCCTGATCATCGAACAAACTTTTGTGAACTCATCTAAAGAGTATAGTTTAATTTTGGGCCACAGATTCTGTTTCTATTAAATAAGGACATGAGCCCATTACATCAAAACCCTCGGTGCTATCAGTAGCAATAAGTTAATTATATCTAGAAAAAATGTTAAGTATTCTTTAGCCCCCTACAAAGGCTTTTGACTTTATTTAAAAAGCAAGAAACTTTGAGAAAATAGTAATTTAGTCAATATTCAATAAATATCAGAACACATAACTACATTGTAATCAACAAGGATCTATGCTATCAGACCATGTAAAAGCTGTGTCACATTTGAGTTTCAAAAATAAAATGTCCTAAGGCATGAGCTTGCTCAACAGAATTCCTGTAATAATACCCACAGATTCCTCCAGGGAAAATCTATTAAGGTTATGCAATTTTCTGAAAAAATTACACACTAAAGATTTTACTGTGAATATGATCTCATAAGTATCATTGAGACTTGTTATGATTCCATAACTAGAATCTGATAGAAGAAAGATATATATCAATCAAAAGTAATAGATTGGAGGGGTAGTGAAGCAGCATTGCACTGTAAATACAAGAGAATGTACTTATGTGAGGAAATCCACAATCTAGAATGGCAAAGCATGGTAAACAATCTTTGAGTTAGGCACAATATTGGGAGAAACAGCAGTGATATTGTGGTGAGACTGTACCACAGACCACTTGGACAGAAGGGAGAAATGGATGATGAGTTCAGAAAACCAATGATAAACCCGGAACAGAAATATGGTATAATAGTGATGAGGGACTTTAACTCTATATTAACTGGTGTTTTCTTTCTGCTGAATAGTTTGTCTTAATAATAATTGAATTATTCAAAATGAGACAAGAAAAGATGATTGTGAACCTGATGATGACTAAGAGGGAGGAACTGGTTAATTAAGTCAGAAATTATGGAAACTTAGGGAGGCAATAATTACATCATCATAGAGTTCATGATAGATAAGGTGGAAAAAGCAAGCATAGTCTTATGACCACTATAGTTATGGAGAAGGTTTCAAAAACTCCAGGGTAGGGATAGGTAGAACCCCATAACCTAAAATACTGCTAAATAAGTCAGTCCAAATAGAACCAGTTATTTTTTAAGAACAAAATTCTAAGGACATAAACCTAACAGATTCAGATGAGGGGGTGGTATGGCTGAACTGTCTAAAGTGAGTGATATAGTTATATAAGGAACTCATCAACCAACTCGGACTTTTAAAATGACACATACAGAAGAAAGACTGAGTCAGAGATAGATCACTTAGAATGAAATGAAAGAGTGATGTAGTCTTGTAAAAACGATGTCAGGAATGCCAACATTCAGAACGAATTGTGTGATAAATCCCAAGGATGTCAGGAATGCCAACACTCAGAATGAATTGTGTGATAAATTCCAAGGACAACAAAAAAGACCTTTTTTTTTAGAGCCAAGTTGTGAAAAAGAAGAACATCAAAGGAGAGACAGAGCTCCTACTTATGGTGTTTGGGCTAATGATAAACAAAGGATGAAGAAAAGACAGAACTATCGGATGCTGGGTTTGTTTCTGTTTTCTCCAACAAAGAATGGTCTTTGGGACTGGGAAGAATACAATAGAGATGATACCCAGGTCTTGAAACCAAAGATAGGTCAGGACATTTCAAGTTGCCAGACTTGGATAGCCCATATCATGGGCTATTGGGATATAGATATATATGGGTGTTACAACAACTTATAGGTATGATTGCTGAGCTGACCATTATTGGTAGAAATTTTTAAAGAAGTGCTGAAGTGTGACAAATACCTCAATTTTCAAAAAAGATAAGACCATTATACTTGTCTTCTATCCCTGACAGAATTTTAAAACATACCATTGAATGAATGGTTTGTGGGCTGTTAGAAAGTTAAATAGATCAGTTAGAGTCAGCATGGGTTCATATAGAACAGCTTATCGCAGAATGATTTCATTTCCTTTCTTGACTGGTCTTCTAGGTTGATTGATCAAGGGAATGCCATATATTTAGGGAGATCAGCAATGGGTCAATGGCTTTTTAAAGGTTCTCCACATGTATATAGGAATATAATACATACTTCTACTTATTCCTTTTATTATAGATAATCTCTTGCATAACTCAGATTGAGTTCAGTTCTTTTGTATACAGTGTCTTCCTCATTATAATAGCTTGGGAAGTAGCAAGAAAGGCTTTTCCCATTAAAATTCAGTGAGCACTGAAGTTGGGACTAAAGACAATTAAGGGCACAACCTCACAACCTGGAACTTACAATTATGGCAAAGTACATTAACTCAGAGAGGGACCAGCACAATTTTTAGGGAAATTGTTGACCCATAATTTTGTGGTTTGGAAGAAGTCCATGAATTCAAGCTGAGACTTCCCATTCAGAAAAACTCTAAATCCTAAATGGCAACATACAAGGCTGAAAAACATTGCCAATGACAAAAACCATGGTAAGAAAGATACCATTAAAAGAGATACATGACCAGCAAAAGAAGTGAGCTGGTCATGCGTGGAGAGTGAGGCATAATAGATGGGCAGCCTAAATGTTACATAGTATACATGTCAGTTCAAAAGAACTCCAGGAAGGTCCCCAGGAAGTTGACTAATCTTCCTGTGGACAATTTATAGGGGATAGAAATAAGAGTGGCATAGGATAAAAAAGTATAGATAAGTTGTAATTTGTAAAACACAACAAACAACCACAAGAAGGAATATATATATTGTTATGATCACAGATCCCTAGAAGTATTCAAATAATAATATGCAAGGATATTTTTAGTAGAAAATCATTAGAGCAATATATTAAATGCCCTTCTGGAGATGGCATTGTAGAGGCACCCAGGATCACTGGTCTTGGATTCTAAAAATTTGGGTTTGAATGAGGTGGGTAAATTATATAATCCCTATGATCCCTTCTATTATTGAACCACAGGTAATCTCATCTAAGGCACAACTCTCAGACTGGTTGTATGACTCCCAGAAGTGGTGTTCACCCTAGATTACTCTTAACCAAGCCTGACTAGCGTCAGGATAAATACTATTGAATCCCCTCAATCAACCCACCCAGTCATGCTGTCATAGGTGATTAGGTTAATCTGACTAGATTTGTTCTTTATAAACTCATGTGGTCTATCAGTCTATTGCCTAAGCACCTACACATTGGTTTTGCAATGACTCTTTCCCCCCACCCCAGGTACATCAGCCAAGTTTGAACATTTGTAATTTCCAGGTCTCTAAACCTTGGGATTGAGAATAGCTGCTCATAATACTCAGTACAGGAAGGGTTCTTTGTTTGATTCTCAAGTTAAGCATAAGATGACCAAGGGCTTTATGCACTAGTGTTTACCTCCCAGTATACCCAAAAAAGAATAATAAATTGCTTTATGAAATGGAAAAGCATTTATTAAGCACTTTCTATATGCCAGATACTACATTTAGCACTGGGCACAGACATGATACAAGTAAGCAAGAGAGCCCTTGTCTTCAGAGAGCTTACATTCCAACAGAGGAAGACGACACCTATAAAAACAGTGGTGGCCACAGAGTTATGTTCTGGTAGTGTTGATTTATTTGCTGTACTCAGATCTGGATCAGGAAAGAGGAGAAAGAGGGAGGCACAGCAGTACAGCATGAAGACAGCTGGGGAGCAGTTTGCTCAACTCTGGATCCAGGCTACATATGGTGATTACTTAGCAATCAGAAGCCAGAAGGACCTAGAAGAGGAGCTTAGAGCGTTAGGTCAGAGGTGGAGGCTAGAGTTCAGAGTATAACAGCATGAAGATGGCCAGGAAGTAGTCACTTACATAAACAATTTTTCCCTTATCATTGACTGTCATCAGTATATATTTTAAGAACCCGCGGATTTACTTCATATACTTCTTGTGTAAACTAAGCTGGTTTTCCCCTTTGTGGGGAGAATCCGCATTGTGAGTTGTCAGTGTCACTGACATCTGTCCTTTTTTCAGGGTGGGAGGGGAGATAGATCCCTGTTCTGACAACAAAAAACTCTCTCTAACCATCCATTTATCAGGAATGTTCATCCTGCAGACCGAATACCCCACCCCCACTCCCACTCCAACTCCAAGACTATAGTTAGCTACGAGGCTCGAGGGAAGCTCTTGGCCATGGAATTCTCCTGGAAGAAATGAATAGGTTTACACTCATTGGGCATCACCAATGAAACATGGCAAACAAGAAGGAAGGCAACAGAGATTGTCCAATGGGAAGGGTTCAAAATACCAACAATCCTGGTAAAAGCTTTAACTGGTCACATTTCCCTCTTCTCCCATTACAGCTCCCATGTCTGGATTTATTTCTGTTTGGTAAACGAAGTCTTCAGGGGGTGTAAGGAGAGAAGCAAAAATCTGACATCTGTTTCATTTTGAACTGCATAAGTGAAGCGTGCATAAAAGAGAAGAGCTGCTAGATCATTGTAGCTCAAACTCCGATGAACTTGTACATTATTAAAAACCTGACTACTTCCAGAATGCCTAGGCAGCCTCGTAAAACTTCCATGCAATTTAGGAAATGAAAAGTTTGTTTGGGGTAAATTCTTCTGCGTAGAACCAAAACATTTCAGATAGCATGTAGAACTCACATATTTAAACTTAAATTTTCATTTTAAAAGCATGGTCATGATAATAAAAATGCAAAATTTGTAGATGCTGATTATCCTGGGTATATAGATACTTGTTTTTAACATTTTGTTTTGATTAATGAGAACTTATGAGGGTAAGACTATTAAGTAACAAGGCTGGTTTTCATCTGTGACTTAGAGAATAATGCATAATTTAGAACTGGACCTAGTAGTATTAACTAATATTTATGTAGTGCTTTAAATTTTACAAGGTGTTTTACATGCATTATTTCATTTGAGCCTCACAATAACCTTTAAGATAGGTACTACAAGTATAATTTTCCATCATTTAACAGATGAGAGCAAAGTTAAGAGAGGTTAAGGGATAAAAATGCCTACAAATTGATTTTGCAGCCTTTTCCTCCCAGGAAAGGTAGCCGAGTTTAAAAGCTTATAATTTTAATCGCTCTTAACTTTGGGGATGAGAATAGCTGCTTATAATACTTGGTAGGTGCTTAGGTCAAATAGTAAATATTAGAGGCAGGATTTGAACCCAGGTCTTCTTTATTCCAAATCCAGTACTGTAGGCATTACATTAAGCTGCCTCTGTTTTAGTAGTCTGAGAAGTGTCTGATTGGTATAGATAATACATGCAGTACTGTCTAGTTATGAAAGGAGTGAGAGAGGTGAACAGAAGCAGAGACAGAAACAGAAACGAGAGAGAGAGACAGACATAGAAAGACACAGAGAAGAAAAGGAAAAGGAGACAGAGGGAGAGGAGAGCGGAGCAACAGAGACAGAGGGAGATTTTATTTACTATTAGAGACATAGCAGTCCTTCTCAAAGTGAGATCTGAGAAATCTTAGGAGTCCCCAGGATCTTTTCAGAGGGTCCCTGAATTCAAAACTATTTTCATAATAATGCTAAATACTACCTGCTATTAAAATATTCCTCCATTTACAAACTACGTATCTGTGTGAGGCCAGATTTTCTTCATATACTTTAAACAAAACAACATATAGTAACAGATAAAATGTGGAGGCAGACACAGAATCTAGCTGTCTTCTATTAAGCCAAACATTAAAGAGGCTTGCAAAAGTATGTCAAACAATGCCACTCTTTCAACAATTATTTTTTGTTTCAGAAACAGCTATTTTTCAATAAAAATGTTACCTATGTAAAAATGTAATGGATTTATTGTTATTTTAAAATGAATTAAATAAATGTTTTAAAAATTTATCAGTTTATCAATTTCTAATAGCTAAAAGAAAAGCTCTTTGTTTTTAAGAGTGTAAAGGGGTCTTGAGACCAAAAAGTTTGCAAACCTCTGGTATAAAAGATAGAGTAATGGTCCCTGAACTAGTAGGATTTAGCTTTAAATCCATCCCTAACATTTACTACATTATGTGACCACTGGTGAGTTGCTGAACCTCAGGTAACTCTCTAAGACTTATCTACTAAGTTACAGATAGTTTATCTAGTAGATAAAGCAGGGGAGTTAAGAGTTACTATTTTTCAGAACCCTTTCAGGTAGGCATTTTATTAAAAATGCTACTACATGACTAAAATGGTAGAAGGGGAAAATGACAAATGTTGGAGGGGATGTGGAAAAATTGAGACACTAACACACTGTTGGTGGAAACATGTACTGATCCAATCATTTTGGAGAGCAATTTGGAATTATGCCCAAAGAGGTATAAAACTGTTGCATACCCTTTGACCCAGTAATACCACTTTTAGGTCTGTTTCCCAAGGTGATCGGGGAAAAGGAAAAGAACCTTTATGTTATAAAATATTTATAGCAGATCTCTTTGTGGTGGCCAAGAATTGAGGGGATGCCCATCAATTGGGAAATGGCTAAACAAGTTGTGGTATACGATTGTGATGGAATACTACTGTGCTATAAGAAATGATGAGCTTGTTGATTTTAGAAAAACATGGAAAGACTTGCATGAAATAATGAGGAGTGAAATGAATAGAATCGAGAGAACATTGTATACAGTAACAGCAATATTTTTTGAAGAATAATTATGAATGACTACGGTATTCTGAGTATTGTAAATACTCAAATCAACTACGAAGGACCCATGAAGAAAGCTGCTATACACCTCAGGGAAAGAACTGATGAATAAAAGTATGCATAGTATGATTTTACATATATCTATATATCTACATCTGTGTCAAATGGTGGCCTTCTCCAACACAGGGTGGGGTAGCAGGGAGGGAGGCAGTTTGGAACTTAAAATGTAACAAAAACATATAGAGAGAAAATTAAATCTTAAAAATGCCACCACGACAATAGCTATTTTGTTAACTTGGAAAAAATAAGAATGAAGGCAAGAGTTAGTCACCATGATGATGACTATACAGGTCAATTTTCCCCTGCAGAGCTAATTCTGTGCATACCCGAATACCTAACAAATCCTTCTGAAGGCTGACTGTGTCTACCTCAGATATGTCTATCATCTAACTCAGGGGGGAGACAACTAACTCAGCACCAGAGCTAAGGAAGGATGTTAGAGGTCGTTTTTTGTCCCTTCAAATATTTTTCCATGAAAGTCTGTCAGAGATAAATTTGGTTTCAATTAACCTAGAATTTCCTTACGGCCAAAGAAAACAGACCTGAACAAAAAAGAAAGAAAAATATATAGTTAAACCTTCAATTGAGTTTTTCATGCAACAGTTAGCTGTGGTTATTGACCTTAATAAGAACAAGGACAGAGATTTTCTTTTCACAGTTAAGTCATTCAAAGTGGCAAAGATGTATCTGACCAACAGCAACAACAAAGTGAAATTCAAAATCCTGGCTACTAATCACAGAATTTCCATAGGAAACTTGGAGTGATTAACTCAGTTTATACTTGTACCAGGATATCTAAAGATGTACCAAAAGTCACTAGACAATGGACAACTTTTGGGGGGAGGAAACAAGTATTTATTGTCTACTATGTACCAGGCACTATGTTAGGCACTTCACAAATATTATCTCATTCAATCCTCATAACAACATTGTGAGGTAGGTGCTATTATTTATTCCCATTTTACAGTTGAAGCAACTGAGGCAGACAGAGATTAAGTGACTTACCCAGGGTCACAGAGCTGGTTAGTATCTGAGGCCAACTTTGAACTCAGGTCGTCCTAACTCCAAACTCAGTGTTCTATCCACTTCACCACCTAGCTAGCCTCCATAACTTATGATGTGCAAAACCATAAAGCAAACCAGCTTTGAGATCCTTGGTCTTCCTTTTCTTCTCTTTTCCCCTTCACTTCCTTAAAGCTCTAGCTTTGTTGTTGTTCAGTCATTTCAGTCATGTCCGATTCTTTGTGACCCCACTTGAGGTTTTCTTGGCAAAAATACTGGAATGGTTTGTCATTTCCTTTTCCAGATAATTTTACAGATGGAGAGACTGAGGCAAGCAGGGTTAAATAACTTGCCTGGGGTTACACAGCTAGTAAGTGTCTTAGGCTGGATTTGAACTCAGGAAGATAGGTCTTCCTGACCCTGGCCTGGCACTCTATCCACTGTGCCACCTAGCTGCTCCAAAGCTGCAGCTACCTTCCCCATTTAAAAAAAAAATCTATCAACAAAAGATAAAATGGACATTTTGATTGTGTAAAATTAAAGTTTTTGTACAAATGAAACCAGAATATTTAAAATGAGAAGAGAAACAGTTAACTGGGGAAATAATCTTTGCAGTAAGTTTCTCTGATAAATATCTCATTTCCAAGGTATACGGAAATGATTCAAATTTATAAGAATAAGATCCATTCCCCTATTGATAAATAATTAAAGGATATGAGCAGGCAGTTTTCAAAGGAAGAAATCTAAGCAACAATAGCCATGTGAGAAAATGCTCCAAATGGGGCAGTTAGGTGGCACAGTGGATAGAGCACCAGCCCTGAAATCAGGAGGACCTAAGTTCAAATCCAGCCTCAGAGCAAACACTTGACACTCACTAGCTGTGTGACCCTAGGCAAGTCACTTAACCCCAATTGCCTAAAAAAAAAAAAGAAAAAAGAAAGTTCCAAATTACTAAGAGTTAGAGAAATGCAAATTAAAGCACATTTGCCTCATGTTGCTAAACTTGATGAAAATGGCAAATGTAGGAGGGAATGTGGGAAATCAGGCACCCTAAAGCATTATCAATAAAGCTATGCATTGGACCAGACATTTTGAAAAGCAATTTGGAACCATGTCCCAAAAAATCACTATACTGTGCATACCTTTTGACCTAGTGATACCACTTCTACACATATACCCCAAAGAAATCAAAGAGAAAAAAAATTCATACGTATAAAACTACAGATAGCAGCTTTTTTTGGTGTAAATTGGGGATTGATTGACCCAAATGTGGCATCTGATGTAATGGAATACTATTGCAGTATAAGAAATGAGGATAGAAATTATTTCAAAGAAATCTGAGAAAACTTGTATGAAGTGTTACAAAGAAGTAAGCACAACTGGGAGAACAATTTATAGAATAACAACATTATAAAGACGATCAATTTTAAGAACTCTGATCAATGCAATAACCAACCATAATTCCAGAGGACCAATGATGAAACATTCTATATACCTCCTAACAGACAGATGATGGACTCAAGAAGAATAACTCATACATTTTAAGACATGGCTAACGAGGGTTATTTTATACATATACATATATGTATGTATGTATATTATGAAGGCTTTGTTTTTGTTTCAGTTGGTGTTGGGGATGTGGGAGGGAGAGAAAATAAATGCATGTCCATAGAAAAAAAATTTAAATTTAAAATCCAACAACAGAAAAAATATCTGAAAAACTTATTCACGTTAAGGTATAACTAACTTATAAAGCTTAAAATGTGGCATATGCCAGGAATATTTTTATTTTAACAGAATATAAAGCCTATTTTCAAAGAAATACATCTCTACTGGTAGAATTATCTAAATTAGTCAACTAATATCAAATTCTGCCTTTAAATAAAGTCAACTCTAGTGTTACCTGGGTGCAATGCAAATTCATAAGTAAAAGTAGAGAAAGGGATGATATTAACATATGAAAATCAATCTGGTATCCAAAACATAGTCAGTGGAACTCAGCAAAACTCACTTCAAGATTTCCCTTCATTTAGAAGCTGATTAGAATCCCTTAGCTCCAGTTTCCATGATATCCTCAGAATTTTCTTGCCAACACCAGTATTTGGGAATCAATACTTCCACACCTCTAATTTAAGGAAAACTATTTAAACTGCAGTATCTAGTACAGTATCCAACCAATCATTGATAATGATGATGACATTTCACCTCTTTTTGTGGGGAGAGAAGGTCATGAATCCCATCCTCTTTATTTTTGGGGCAAAAATTCAGCCTGTCCCCCGCCCCTACTCCATTCCCTTTAGTGAATGCCCAGCATCAAATAATAGTTAAGTTTGTATTGCAACTCCAAATCTTACCTCCTGGAACACACTGGAAACCATCACCCTGATATCCAGGCTTACATTGGCAAACAAAGGATCCCGGAGAGTTGTAACAGAAAGCATCTGGATGACAACGATTTTGTTGGCATTCATCTACATCTGCAAAGTACAAGATCATAGATAAACCTGATTTCTTTTCATCATTCAGTTAGGCAGCTAGGTGGTGCATTGGACAGAGCACCGAGCCTGGAGTCAGGAAGACCTGAGTTAAAATCTAACCTAAGACACTTATTAGCTGGGTGACCCTGGGGTAAGTCACTTAACTTCTGTTTGCCTCAGTTTCCTCATCTGTAAAATGGGGATAATAATAGCACCTACCTCCCAGAATGTTGTAAAAATCAAATGAGGCAATATTTGTAAAGGGCTTAGCATTGTGCCTGGCACACAGGCATTAACAAATGCTTGTTCTCTTTCTTCTCCCCCACCCCCACTCCACCCTCTTACCAATGAAGCCTGAGTGAAATCATTCATTACAGTGAAGGGGAAATAGCTCTTGAGCAGGTCCTAGAACTCACTACCTTAATTCTCAACATACAACGTCTCTCTGACCTCCTTCTCTGATCTCCTTTACATAATATTATGTATAGAACAGGACTATATTTCAAGTATAAAAGAGGATGACTTTCTTTAAGGAAATTGCTAAACTCAGTTTACAAAAACTATGAATGGGGAATGGGGAGATGACTTTTTTTTGTCTCAAAGATTTTTCACTTTATAAAAGGAATCCTTTAATTATTACACTTCCACAGTGAATCTAAGTGTTAATCTACTGATCAGTAACTACTTAACAATGAGACTCAAGGAACAAGAAATTTCAACTGTTTGAGGTCACTTATAATTGGAGACCAGTTTAGAAATAAAGATAAAGTATCTCTGAAATGATCTTCTAAATCCATGTATTCACTGTGTTTATTTGTTAGAATTTTTATTGATGTCTTTTGTTTTTTATGCCTTAATCATTTCCTAGTATGCCTCCAAACTCCTATCCCTTGAATTTAAATCTTCTGTGTAACAAAACAAACAGATAAACAGAATCTGTGGCCAAAAATTCAGATCTGAATACATCATAGAATCAATTAAAAAAAATCAATTTACTGGAAAGGCGCACTTGGTGTTGTATATCAAGACACTTGGGGCACTGTGCTCATATGTCATTTTGCTGAAGGTAACCTTTAAAGGAATCCTTAAGGGTTTTAGGGTAGAGCAAAAGGTAACCTTTAAAGGAATCCTTAAGGGTTTTAGGGTAGAGCAAAAGGTAACCTTTAAAGGAATCCTTAAGGGTTTTAGGATAGAGCAAAATATAGAAGCATAGATCTTTTTTTTTTTTTTTTTTGCTGAGGCAATAGGGGTTAAGTGATTTGCCAGGGTCACACAACTAGTAAGTGTCAAGTGTATGAGGTCAGATTTGAACTCAGATCCTCCTGACTCAAAGGCCGGAGCCACCTAGCTACCCCCTAGAAGCATAGATTTTAAAGGCACCTTGAGTTCATCTGGGTGTCATCCTTGAAAATTCTAGCTTCCATTCATTTAATTTTAAATTTTATCTTGCTCTTCCACTTTAAAAATATTAGCTACAAAAAGACAACACAATTGCTATTTATCCACTCATTTAGGTGGCATTCAAGATCCAAATACTAATTTGCATGAGGATAGATAGATTCTCAACTATTATACTCAAGGAGGGCAAATAAATAGAATACACACTTCTTATCCTATACAGTTAAAATAATAACCATTTTTGACCTTATAAAGGGTTGTCAGGGTGGGCAGAGAACTTACTGTCACCACAGAACTAGGCTAAAATACATCACTTCGTATTAGTTTTTATGCACCAATTGAAGAAAGAAAAAGAAGCTTTATGTACCTTGACAGGCGTGCCCATCTCCTAAGAAGCCAGGCAAACAGGAACAGTGGTAGGAGGAGCCTCCAGCATACACACACTGTGCCCGCTGGGGGATGTCACAATTGTGGAGGCCAGTTGCACAATAGTTGATAGGACGATCATCAATAACAGCTACAAGACAGATTTACAGAAGGTTTTAAGTCAAATTTTCTTTTAAATAATAAACAACTCTATTTCCTATGACTACTCATTTGCTAAAGAAGGTCAATTCAATGTCAAGAATTTAAGAAAAATCTACAATGACATTTTCTAGCCCATATACAGCAGATAGGGCCTCTGCTGTAAAGGTTTATTTAAAAGTCACCAAAGGAAGCAACATGAGGTGCTCATATGGAGAAAGAAATATAATAATAATAGTAATGACATTTATATAGACCTTTGAGGTTTGCAAAGCACTTTATACATATGATCTCATTTTATCTTAACCAACTCAGGAAGTGATGCTATTATTATCTCCCTTTTACAGATGAGGAAGCTGAGGCAGACAAGACATCTGTAAGAGACCTAGTAAGTGTTTGGGACCAGATTTGAATTTGGGTCTTCTTGAGTCTAGGCCTAATGCTCTATCTGTTGTGCCGTTTAACCATCTATACTTCCCTTGCTAGAGCCCAGAGAAGACAGAGCAAGGAGGAAGATCAGAAGAAGCAATGTGACAATGGAGAGAGCTTTCTGGTTCTGGACTTGGGCTCAAATTGGGCTCAAAATTCAATCAATTCCATTATTTACTACTTCTAAGACTTGCATAATTCATCTAAGTTTCCAGGCTTCAGCTTCTTACTGTGTTTGATGACCTCTAAGGTCCCTTTCAGCTCTAAAACAATGTCCAGTGATAAGGAGGTAGTAAATCATAGGCTATCTTTTGGCTCTGACATAAAAATAAGAATGTGGTTTAAAGATGAAAACGCTCAGATTTCTGGGATGTCTTGCAGTTCCAGGCACTAGGAATTCTGAAAGTAACATTTGGCCTCTGTGGTCCCCATTACCATTCCATAAAACACAGGACCAGGGTAAGATGTGGAATAAAGAAAATGGCATGAAAACTTTGGGCTAACTATTGTGCTGTAAGAAATGATGAAACTGATGGTTTCAGAGAAACTTGGGAAGACTTGTATGAACTGATGCAAAATGAAGTAAGCAGAAGCAGGAGAATGATTTACATAATATTATAAAGACAACTTTGAAAGACTTAGAAACTCTGATCAACACAATGAGCAATCACAATTCCAGAAGACTCATGACGAAACATGCTGCTCACCTCCAAAAAGAGAGGTGATGAACTCAGGGTGTAAATTGAAGAATTTTTAAAAATATGGCTAATGGGGGAATTTGTTTTGCCTAACTATACATGTTTATAATGTTTTTTTCTTCTTGTTTTCTTAATGTATGTGTGGGGTAATCATAGGGAAGTTGGAAGAGAGAATGCAGACCTGAAAAGAAAAAAGAAAAAGAAAACTTTAGGGCTAGTCCCAAAACTTTTTTTTGTGACTCCTAAAGCAGGACTCTTAATCCTCCTCTTCAGTGAACAGGGCCAAGCCACTTGAAGCAAGATAAACAAAGATTAGATATATTTCCCTTTCTTTGGGAGCATTATAGGACATAAACAAATAGATCAAAGTCCTTTGCCAAACAAGGGAATTACCAAAGAATTTGGTAACCAAAAGCCAACCTATAATGTTCAGCAGCTTGAGTCTTCAAAGTGAGAATGTGACCTACTTCCATGGGAACTAGAAAAATACAATTATTGTAGCCACAGTGTGCCTGCCTTTCTTCTGGCCCCCAAATTTGCAGGCTTTAAAATTCCTAGGGATGGTCAGGAATTTGGTCCAGGCTCCTTTTCTAAAATAAATCTGTCACTGATCAACTTTGCCAATATAGTGAGCCTACAAAGGGAAAAGAATTATGAATTCTAGCTGAAAAGGGTTGTTGTTATTTGTCCTTTGTTCTCAAAGAGGACCATGGCATTAGGGAGGTGATGCCATGACTTGCAAGTGAAATGGATTTAAGTGAGGCAGGACTGTGCAAAGTCACCAACTTCACTTTCTCCTTGGGAGCCATCTGGGTCCAGTGGCCAGATATAGATGAGGAAGACTGGAGATGGCCCTGGATGAATTGAAAAGGGACAGGGAGGGGAAAGGAATAAGCATTCATATAACACCTATTATTCGGTAGGCACTGTGCTAAATGTTTAACAAATATTACCTCATTTGATCTGCACAACAAGCCTGCCAGATGGGTACTCTCTATTTTACATTGAAAAATGGAAGCAAACACAGATTAAGTGACTTGGCCAGGGTCACACAGCTACTAAGTGTCTTCAGGAGGGATTTGAACTCAATTCTTCCTGACTTCCGGCCCAGCACTCTCTACCACACCACCTAGCTATGGACACTCTAGGCAAAAGGATTTTACCTAGTCAGTCTTAAAAGGAGGAAAGAGCCTTTCCTTATGTTCTTCTCCCTCCTTATCCTTTCATCATTAATGTTCATCCTTTTTCTATGCTTGCTCAGCAAAATAAAGGGAATATTCTGAAAGAACTGGGGAGGGGGAGTGCTTAGGTAAAATAAACACACATATTTAGGGATTTAGGACTAGAGATGTGATTTCATTGTTATAGGGAACTTCTTATGGAGAAAGTACCTGTATCAATGGGGTTAGCATCTTCTCTGCAATTGAAGTCTTGACAGTTTACTACCTAAGGCACTGAGAGGGTAAGTGATTTACTTAGGATTATGCAGCCAGTATTTATTAAAAGTGGCCCATGAAATGTATATGTATAACCTATATCAGATTGCATGTTGTCTTGGGGGGGAGGGAGGGAGGGAGGGAACAATTTAAGACTCAAAAGTTTATGGAAATGATTGCTAATAAATCAAAATAAATTAATAAAAAAAGGTTAAAAAAATAAAATAAAGGACCCCCCAAAAAAAGAATAAAAAAAAGTGGCCCATGAGCCCAGTTCTTCCTGACTCCAAGGCCAGCTCTCTCTTCACTCTGCCATCTGGCTTCTCATATGTAGACACAGATAGTGACTATTGTGTGGGTCAACTCTAAGAGCATTGAAAGATAGAAATCTTTACAGTGAAGAAAGCATTCAGGGAGATGATCATTGGATGGTCATCATACATGGAATGGAGAATAACACGGTAGCTTCTCTGCCATCTAAAATAGATGGGCCAAACAAATATGGGTAAAGCCGGTATGTGGCAGAGGCAGGGCTGAAAAAATATCTTCACAGAATCTCAAAGTCTGAGAATTAGAAAGGACCTCTGTGGCCATCTAGTCCAACCCATTACTGGAAGAAATCCCTACTATAGCATGCCCAATGAGTAACAAGCCCATCCAGCTTCTGCTGAAGACCTCCACAGAGAAGGAAACTATCACCTCTCTAGGCAGCCCCCATTATACTTTTGGATAGCGGTAATTTGTAGATAGACTTTCCTGACATCGAGTCCAAATTAATCAAGCTCCCTGGTTCTATTCTTTGGCCAAATAGAACGAGTATAAGGCCTCTTTCCTATGACAGACCTTCAAATACTTGAAAAGAGCTATCCTTTCCTCTTCTTTTCTCCAGAATAAATAAATATTCCTAGTTCCATCAACTGATCGTCATATAATGTAGACTCAAGACCATTCCCTTCCTAGAGAGGTTTCCCTCCTATAGACACTTTGCAGCTAACCAACATCCTTCTCAAACTGTTGTGCCCAAAGCTCAACAAATATGCTTTGGAAGGTCTGACTTTTCTCTTTCCTTGCATTTCTATGAGAAGTCGTGGAAAAGGAATATGCTCAGGTGGCACAGCGGATAGAGGTCCGGCCTTGGAATCAGGAGGAGCTGAGTTCAAATTCAGCCTCAGACACTTGACACTTACTAGTTGTGTGACCCTGGGCAAGTCACTTAACCCCAATTACCTCATCAAAAACAACAAACAAAACAAAACAAAAAAAAGAGTAAGATCTGCATTGGGGAAATCTAAGTCAGATTCTGTTAACCTGTAACCCTCCATGAGGGCAGGGACTGTGTCTTAAATATTACAGAATCTATCACAGTACTTTGTACACAATTGGCATTTTAAAAAAAACACAGTTGTGGAATGAATGAACTTGTTTCTCCCCATCATTCTTCCAAATCCCAGTCCCAGCCTATGTTGCTCTCCCAAATTCTCACTATTTCTTTCTCTCTTCTCTCTTTCCTCTCATGTTAGGGGTAAGGGAATACGGAGAAGAAACAAACTGAGAAAGAAAAGGAAGGGATCTGACAGAAGAGTGAAGGGGAGTACTAAAAAAGGCAGGGAGCTAGAAAGAGTATGAGAAGAGAGAAAAGAGAAAGGAGCCAAAATAGGACAAGGAGAAAGAGAAGAAATACAGAACAAGAAAAGAAGGGACATGAGGGATGATGATCACTGAAGAGGAAGGGGGGAATCAAGAAAAATAAACCTGATTTTTAAAATGTGGAAATAAAATTAATCAGGAGTATATGTACCATATGTCCTAATAAGTTAAAACATTGAAAGTAAAATTACATATTACTTTGGGGGGAGGCTAGGCTTTTTAATGTGGGTAGAAAGAATGGTCATTTTAAACATGAATCTTTACTTACTGAAATTTAGGGCCAAAGAGTGAGAGTGTGTGGGTGCTGATGTTGCAAGAGAGTAGGGTGGGAAACACAAGAGATAAACTTTCATCTATTTCATCACCACTGTAGCTAAGGCTGGATTAATTCCTATCCTCCCTCCCCCCAATCACATTATGCAATTGATACTTTCAAATGAACCATAACAGTTCTGAGCTTTCCATCAGTGAATAGAGAAAAGGGAAAAAAGTGATAAAAAATTCAAAGCAAGACAACACTCAAAAACAGCTACTTCCATAATAGAAAAAAACCAACACAAAAAGGTACTTATACTGTAGATGGAAAATGTGTATTTGTATATGTATATATGTGTGTGTACGTGTGTGTGTCATCTGCATGTACATAAAGTCCCAAGTTCTGGAGAGTTAAACACAGTAACCTTTGTAATTAACAGGCAACGTCTGACTTCCTCAATTCTGACTGCTCACTTCTTCACCCCCTCCCTGGCTCAAACCACCTTTTCTGATCTCAAGTGAGAGCATTCCTATCTAAGGCTTGCAATCCAGCATGAACAATTTTACCAATGAAGTGAAGGAAAAGTAAAATTTGCTGATAAATTACCTTAAAAGAGTTTTATATTTCTAGTTACCTTCCTTTTTAATGGATCTGAAGGGACCCACAAAAGGGGCTTAAAAAATAAAAAAGGTGATTTGCTCAGAGTTGGGGAGAGGAAAGGTGAGGGGTTGTAATTACTTCTGTTAATTTTTTTTAATTAAAGGACTAATTTGAATAGAAATTGTCTAAATCATTAGATTACTAAGCTAATCAGTATGTCTTTCCTTCATTGACCTCAAAAAAGATTACGTACGGGATCACAACACAGATCTTTATTTATGATATGTGGTGTAGCAGATAGAATGCTGGGCTTACAGTCAAGAAAGATATGGATTTCAATTCCACTTGAGACATTCACCAGCTGCATGACCATGGGAAAGTCACTTCACTCAAGACCCTGGGAGTCACTTAACTCTTTCTGAACCTCAGCTTTCTCATCTATAATATAGGGACAATAACAACTCATAGGTGTGTTTTGAAGACCAAGTAAGATAATGAAAGCAAAGCATCTTGCAAACCTTAAAAGTGCTATATAAATGTAAGTTGTTAATGTAGTTATTATTATACTATTACTACATTATACTATTATATGCATATATTTTTATTATACTATTATATTATTTTACTAGGGGAAACCAAGTACAATCCTAAGTGTCTTAAATAAATCAAAAATAGGATCAGATCCAGAAATCAGACTGAGTCAACAAATTCTTTGAGGTCTCTGCCTATAAACAGTTTCAGCCTGGCCACACTATAGACCTAATACACAGAACACAGCATCGTCACACAAAGGGAGTTTTCTTACCCATTTAGGTTTAAGCTTAACTAAACTGGGGGAGGGGAGGGGAGAATCAAGAAAAATAAATCAAATATTAAATACAAAAATAAAATTCACCAGGGCTAAAAATCTTGATTTTCTGAAAGAATACAGAGCAGGGGAAAGGGAGGGGCCTAGAAGCACAGATGGTTGGGTCTTGCTCAAGATGAGAACTGCCTGTTCCTTCCCGCCCCCGTGAAACCATCTCACCTCGGGACCTCTGCAAAGCCTTATCCAGGGCTCCAAGACAGAACAAACATAAGACATATCTGGGTTTGCCAAACAGTGGGGAAAGGACAAAGAGATGGTTTATGGACAGCATAAAAGGCTGAACTGTTTTAAATTTGGGAAGAAGTGCTGAGCTCAGATGTCATGTCCAGCACTCTTGCCCCTTTAAACCTAAAGAACTCCAACAATCTTTGAACTAAAAATTCTTGGAACCAGTGAGACGAAATATACCCATAGGAATAAAGGCAAAATCTTGAGCCAATCCGGGCTCTCTTCCATGTGTCTTCCTTTCATCATCACCATCTAAAAACATAAACACCTAACAAATAACCAGCACCCAGCCTACTTCCCTCAACGACGTTACAAAGACTTTCCTAGTCTCAAAACAACACAGAACCATAAAAGGAAGAGAATACATGAGATTCTTAAAATCTTACACTGATAACTTACCCACACACACGCCTTCATCAGAAAACTGGTAGCCCTCGATACACTCACAGCGGAAGGTTCCTGGGTGATTATTGCAGATAGCATGGCTTCCACAGGCTGTTGGCTGCTCTGAGCATTCATCAATATCTAGAAGAGATAAGAATTTAAAAGATTTCATTTTCTTTGTCCAGTCCTGTGGTTCTATCAGTGTAAGTAGTAACTGTCCGATACAGAACCTCTCTACCAATGAAAAGAGCAATTCATCTGAAATTTATAGTCTTAAAAATTTGCCTGGGTCAGGCAGAGGTTAAGAAAGTTGCCCATGCAAAGAATTAGATTTGTTTGTGGGGGGAGGCAATGGGGGTTAATTAACTTGCCCAGGGTCACACAGTTAGTAAGTGTCTGAGGCCAGATTTGAATTTGGTTCCTCCTGACTCAGTCAGTGCTCTATCCACTGTACCACCTTGTTGCCCCCAAAGAATTAGAAATTGAACGGATACCCATCAATTCGGAGAATGGCTGAACAAGCTGTAGTATATGATTGTGGTGGAATACTGCTATGTTATAAGAAATGATGAGCAGGATGATTTCAGAAAAATCTGGGAAGACTTTCATAAAGTAAAGTAAAGTGTGCAGAACCAGGAGAACATTGTACGCAGTAACAGTACTAAGGTAAAATGATCAAGTGAATGACTTAGCACTTCTCAGCAACACAATGATCCAAGACAATTTGAAGAACTTACACGGGAAAATCCACCTATCCACTCCCAGAGAAAGAACCGATGGAGTCTGAATGCAGATCAAAGCATACTTTTTTTTTCGCCTAATTGTGTGTGTGTGTTTTGTTTTTATCTGTGTTTTCTTTTGCAACATGGCTAATATCAAAATACATTTTGCATGACTACACCTGTATAATCCATATCTAATTGCTTGCTGTCTCAAAGAAGGAGTAGGGGAGGAGAGAGCGAGAGAATTGGGAACTCAAAATTTTAAAAAATGAAAAGTTAAAAATTGTTTTTACATGTAACTTGAAAAAAAATATAAAAATTTTCACATTAAAAAAAATTAAGAAAGTTGTTCATGGCCACTTGGCTAGTAGGGTCAGAGGAAAGGCTCTAAGATTTCCTGACCCCCAAGGCTGGCCTTTATTCACCAGGCCATTCTATTTCTCTTTTCATATTGCTGTTATGATTGCTATTCATGATAGAATAATGACAATAATAACATCACAGCTTTAGAGCTGGAAGGGGTGACTTTAGATGTCCTCTAACTTAACCCCTTGATTTAATAGATGAAGAAACTTGGGCCCTGAGAGGATAAGTAATTTGGCCAAGCGACACAGGTAGTAAGGAGTAGAGGGAAAATTTGAACCCAGGTTCTCCAGCTTCAAACCTAGCACTCCATCATTGGCCCCAGACTTCCTCTTCCACCAAAGTCCTCCTCTGATGCAACCTTATGGCATGAGGGTTATGGAAGGATATCCAAACAAAGGCATTGGAAGAAAAGTTACAGTAGGTCTGAGCATGCTAGAAAAGTTTCAAGAATGTGCCCAGTGATAGACTATGTGTGTTATCCAAAAACCAGCATGACTGTTTCTCAGAGACTTATCACTAGAAGGTTGGCTGCCAAGTGACAAATTCTTTATTCACAGCAATTCATTAAATTATGTCCTAAACTGTGGAGAGATTGTGACCTACAGAAGAGGAATTACCCACTCAGAGAAAGTAAAAAATCATTTAATTTCTAATTAAATAATCATAACAGTTTGCATTCATATAGTGTTTACCATTTATAAAGTACTTTCTATTAATAATAGCATTTGTTCTTCACAACAACCTTGGAAAATAAATAACACAAGTATTATTATCCCCATTTAACAGAAAAGGAAATTGAAAAGAATAAGTGAGGTGGCTTGTTCTAGGTAATTGAAATCTCAGTGACATCCTTAGCTTCTCACTCACACTCACCCCACACATCCAATTTGTTGTCAAATCTTAACCTTCCTACTTTTATAACTCTCATCTATCTCTCCTCCTCTCCAATTAATAGACACTCCACCTTTTGCAAGCCCTCATGATCTTTTACCTGGACTATTTTGCAAAAGCTTTTGGGGTGAGTTCAAATTCAATCTCAACGAACATTTGTGCAAGGCACTCTTAGTGAAAATGTATTAAGTGTCTTAAAATTGCCCACCGGAAAAAATGCACCTTCTTTGAAGAGGTGGAAACAAGGTAATAGCAAAGAGGGGAACAAGCATTTATTAAGCACCTACTGTATGTCAGGCACTGTGCTAACCATTATGTATATATATGCTCATTTAATCCTCACAACTATCCTGGGAGATAGGAGTTGTTATCATCCGCATTTTAAGTTGAGGAATCTGAGGCAGACAGAAGTTAAGTGACTTGCCCAGGGTCACATACCTAGTAAATGTCTGAAGCCAAATTTAAACTGAGGTCTTCCTGACTCCAGGCCCATTGCTCTATCCACTCTGCCATCCAACTGCCACTAGGCATAATTAGGCCTAATTTAGGTGACTGATAAAGTCAAACTGGACTTGATGCTTAAAACATAAGAAAAGATTTAATTTTCTGTTTCCAAATGATGCTACTTTTCTCTGTCAATTAAATGCCAAGAAATGCTGATTTCACAGATTTAGGTTTATGCTGGAATGACCAATCCACAAATTTGATTAAATGTAAACTTGTACAGGAAAATGAACTAGGTGACCTAAAACAGAACATCTCTTTACTCTTTTTTTCTTTTAAAAATATTTATTTAAGATTTTATTTTTCCCTAATTATATGTAACAACAATTTTTAACATTCATTTTTAAAATTTTGAGTTCCAAATTCTTTCCCTCCTTCTTTCCCCTCCCCCTTCATTGAGAAGGCAAACAATTTGATATAGGTAATGCAAAACATATTTCCATATTAGTGATATTGTAAAAGAAAACATAGACCAAAAAAAAGCAAGTAAAATAAAGAAGTAAAAGAAGTATGCTTTGATCTGCATTCAGACTCCATCAGTTCTTTCTCTGGAGCTGGATAGCATTTTTCATAAGTCCTTCAGAATTGTCTTGGATCGTTGTATTGCTGAGAATGGCTAAGTCATTCACAGCTGAATATTGTACAATATTGCTGTTACTGTGTAAAATGATCTCCTGGTTCTGCTCATTTCACTTTGCATCAGTTTATATAAGTCTTTCCAGGTTTTTCTGAGTATCCCGCTCATAATTTCTTATAGTACAATAGTACTCCATCACAATCATATACCACAGCTTGATCAACTATTCCCCAGTTGAGGGCATCCCCTTAATTTCCAATTCCTTGCCACCACTAAAAGAGCTGCTACACAATTTGAAACTATGTCCAAAGGGCAATCAAACTGTGTATACCTTTTATCCAGCAATTCCACTACTAGGCTTGTATCCCAAAGAGATCATAAAAAAGGGAAAAGGACCTACATGTACAAAAATATTTATAGCTTTTATACAGTTGTCTATTTGTATCATTTGATCATGTATCAATTGGTGAATGGCTCTTATTTTTATAAATTTGACTCAATTCTCTATATATTTGAAAGATGAGGCCTTTATCATAGAAACTTGCTATAAACATTTCTTCAGTTATCATTGTGTATTTCCCTCTATCCTGTTTCTCCTCTGTTTATCGTACTCCTCTCTCTTTTCACCCTGTCTATCCTCAAAAGTGTTTTGCTTTTAACTATTGCATGCCCCAATCTGCCTTCCCTTCTATCAGCTCCCCCCCTTCTCTTATCCCCTTCCCCTCTTACTTTCCGGTAGGCTAAGATAGATCCTTATACCCAACTGAGTGTGTATGTTATTCCCTCTTTGAGCCAATTCTGATGAGAGTAAGGTTCAAGGATTCCCCCACTTGCTATCTTTCCCTCCACTGTAAAAGCTCTTTCAGGCCTCTTTTATGTCAGATAATTTACCCCAATCTACCTCTCCCTTTCCTCTTCTCCCAGTGCATTTCTCTTTCTCATCCCTTAATTTTATTTTATTTTTGCTATCGTTCTATCATATTCAACTCACACCCATGTCCTCTTTCTATGCATACTCCTTTTAACTGCCCTAATAATGAGAAAGTTCTTGGAAGTTACAAGTATCATCTTCCCATTTAACCTTATGAATTCCTTATGATTTCTCTTTCCTGTTTACTTTTTACGCTTCTCTTGATTCTTGTATTTGAAAGTCATCTCTGATCTTATCAACAAGAATGCTTGAAAGTCCTTTATTTCACTGAATATCCATTTTTTTCTCCTGAAAAATTATACTTATCTTTGCTGAGGTTATTCTTGGTAGTGATCCTAGCTCCTTTGCCCTCCAGAATATCATATTCCAAGCCCTCTAATCCTTTAATGTAGAAGTTCTTAAACCTTATTCTATACTGACTGTGGTTACATGATATTTGAATTTTTTTTTCCTCCTGGCTATTTGCAATATTTTCTCCTTAACCTAGGATCTTTGGAATTTGGCTATAATATTCCTAGTTTTCATTTTGGGATCTCTTTCAGGAGGTTATTGGTGAATTCTTTTCATTTTTATTTTACCCTCTGATTCTAGAGCATCAGGGCAGTTTTCCTTGGTAATTACTTTGAAGGATGATGTCTAGGCTTTTTTTTTTTTTTAATCACAGCTTTCAGGTAGTGAGTCCAAAAATTATTAAATTATCTCTCCTGGATCTATTTTCCAGGTCATTTGTTTTTCCAATGGGATATTTCACCTTTTCTTCTATTTTTTTCATTCTTTTGATTTTGTTTGTTACTTGATATCTCATGGAATAATTAACTTCCACTTGCCCACTTCTGATTTTTAAGGAATTATTTTCTTCAGTGAGTTTTTGTGCCTGCTTTTCCATTTTTAAAGAAGTTATTTTTAAGGTGTTATTTTCTTCAATGTCTCTATTACCATTTGGCCTATTTTTTTAAGTTGTTATTTTCTTCAGTATTTTTTGTGCCTCCCTTACCAAGCTGTTGACTCTTTTTTCATGATTTTCTTGTATCACTCTCATTTCTTTTCCTAATTTTTCCTCTGCCTCTCTTATTTGATTTTTTAAATCCTTTTTGAGTTCTTCTAGAAATTCTTTTGGGGCCTAAGACCAATTCACATTTTTCTTTGAGGCTTCAGATGTAGCAGTTTTGACTTTGTTGTCTTCTGCGTTTGTGTTTTGATCTTCCTTGTCATCATAGTAATTTTCTACGGTTAGGTTCTTTTTTGTTGTTTGCTCATTTTCCCAGTCAAGTTCTTCACTTTTAACTCTATGTTAAAGTGGGGCTCTCTGCACCTGGGGTAGAGGAAGCAATGTCCCAAGGTTCTGGCTTTTCTCTCTGCTGCTCTCAGAGCTAGCTCCAGGAAGCTAGAAGTTTTCAATTCTTTCAAAGTGGCATAATCTAAGGAAAGGTGTGATTATTCCTCTCCTGAACTGTGCTCTGGTCTGTGAATGCACATGCACTCTTTTCTACCCCAGAACTGTGTCCAAGGTCCCCATAAGCTATGGTGTACTATTGCTTCTCCTCATCCTGGGACTGCAACCCATCACTGTGACCTGGATCCACATATAGGTAATGCAATAAAGTCCTACCCCCAGTGCCAGCAAAGGGACCCCCGTCATCTCCTTCTGACTAGCTGTCTGACTCCGTCTGACTCCCTTACCATCTGTGTGCTGAGAGTTCTGGAAGCTACTACTGCTACCACTGATTCAGTCACCCCCAAAGCCAGCTACTGATTGCTGGGGTCCAGCCTACAATGGTACTGCCTGCACTGGACTATGCTCCACTCTTACCTCAGTGCAACAGAACTTTCCTGCTGATATTCTAGGTTCTCTTGGGTTGGAAAATTGTTTCACTCTGTCCTTTTGTGGGTTCTGGCACTCCAGAATTCATTTTGAGGAGTTTCATAAAGTTGGCGGGCAGGGAATTTGGGAATGCTCAGGTAAGTCCCTGCCTTTTCTCTGCCATTTTGGCCCTGATATTTCTAACAATGTGAGGCTGATGGGCAGGACTACTGGCTGAGTTTATACTCTGTCTTCTCAAATACCTTAAAGTAAGCTTTTGGGGAAAAAAATATTCCTATAACAAAGCGTAGATAGCTAACTTAATCAGTTGTTTTATTTGCCGAGTGAGTGTTATCCATATCTAATAGATGCTGCACAAGGCAAGGAAAAGACCCCACAGAAATCTGTTTGCAGTATTTTTTGCTGCATCAGCCCTATAAAGTATTTCACATTGAGGCAAAAGCTCAAGCCAAATTGTTTTACTCTGTAAAGTGCACACTGAGAACCAGAATCCTGTGAAATACTTAAAACACACGATCTCAGACAAAAGGAATGTGTTATGCATAGCTGGAAGGGTCACGAAACAAAGCTGCTCCCAAAAATATAATAATCCCAACTACAAGCTGTATCTCAACAACAATGTTCTACAAATGTGGATTTCATAACCAAGTCTAGGCCACCAGCTGCTGACTCTGCTGCTAGACGCAGGGGTTGGAATTTGTTTTGGGCTTCTACTTTATATGCCACTAAAGCTTGGAGAAAATTTCAGACCCAGATGTTTCTGACCCTATGTACAGAATGTAGGGGAAAAAAAAGAAGAGTTCAAATCCTGGCCCTGCCACCTACTAACCATGTAAATTTAGGCAAATCACTTAATTTCTAGTCTTAGCTTACCTTTCTTTTTTTTATTACCCTCTTTTTAAAAAAAAAAATGGAATTAAAATGAGATAGCTAAGGTGATGCAGTGGATAGAGAATTGCACCTGGGGGCAGCTAGATGATGCAGTGGATACAGCATTGGCCTCAGAGTCAGGAGGGCCTGAGTTCAAATCTGACCTCAGACACTTGATATTAGCAAGTCACTTAAGCCTGATTGCCTTGTAAAAACACAAAAACAAAAACAAAAAACAAAAACAAAACCCCCAATATTAAAAGAGAGAGAGAGAAAGAGAATTGGACCTGGATTCAGCAATACCCCAATTCAAATCCAGCCTCAGATGCTTACTAGCTGTGTAGCCCTAGGCAAGCCACTTAACCACTGCCTGCCTCACTTTCCTCATCTGCAAAATGGAGAGAATAATAGTACCTACTTCCCAGGATTGTTGTGAGGACAAAATGAGATAATGTTTGTGAAGTGCTTTGCAAACCTTAAAGCACTATACATATGATACCCATTATTTATCCTACCTACTTCACAGAGTAGGTAAACACGCCCTGCACTTTCCCACTTTTATAATTTTGCTCTTGCTATTCTTTGTGCCTGGAATGTCTTACATCTTCATGTTTGCCTATTGAATTACTACCCATTTTTCCTTCCTCAAACCTCACACAGCAATTCATTTTGCATGTCTTGTCTTTGTATCTTCCTTTGCACCTAACATAATATTCTTCATGTAGTCAGTATTTAATCAATACTTGTTGAATTAAACTGAAGGAGGCAAAATACTCTTGGTAGTCCAATATGAAACATTCTTTTCATTCTGAAAGTTCTTCAAATGCTTCAATATTGATGCAGCCCCATAATTTCTTCTCCATGGGTTCTTCCTCCAATAGAGCAGACCAAAATCTATCTACTTCTCTTTATCCTGTAGGATTTTTGTAGGTGTCTTATCCCCTAGATGATCTGGCATTGCATGAATACCAATCATTGATGGGCTATCATTTATCTCTTCCTCTCATTATGTGACCAGCTCATTTCCTTTTAACTTCTACATTGTAATTCTTAAAAATTTAATTTTGTTGTTCAATTCGCAAGTATCTCTTTCTCCCACCTCACCAGACTGAATTTAAAAGAAAAAAAAAAGAAAAATCTTGCAACAAATATACATAAGCAAAACAAATTCCTTCATTGGGTACATCAAAAATATATAACTGATTTTGAATCTTGAGTCCATCCTCTATTTGTCAAAAGGGAGATAGCATGCTACATCATTGGTCCTCATGCTAGTTATTAAATTGATCAGGGTTCTTAAATCCCTCAAAGCTATTTGTCTTTATAGTGTTGTTGTTTTATAAATTATTCCCCTTCTGCTTACTTCGCTATACATGAGTTCATTCAAATCTTCCCAGGTTTCTCTGAAACCATCCATTTTCTCATATTTATGGAACAATAGTATTTCATTCCATCCAAATAATATATTTTTCAGGCACTCTCCAATTGATGGGTATCTCTTAGTTATTATAATGTATTTTATACCCTCTGTAGCTATTTTTAAAGGAATTTCTTTCCATCACTTTTTGCTAGGTTTTATTGGTAATTTACAAAAATGCTAACGATTTATGTGTATTTACCTTATATCCTATGATGAAGTTATTGTTTAAATTAAATTTTAGTTGAGTCTCTAGGGTTTTCTAAGTAAACCATCCAATTGTTTGCAAAACACAATAATTTTGTGTCCTTTTCCCCTATATTTATTTCCTTTATTTTTATTCTTATTAATATAGCCAGCATTTCTAGTACTACATCAAATAGTAGTGGTAATGTCCATTCTTCTTTTACCCCTGATATTGAAAAGTCCTCAAATTTAACCTCATTGCATATAATTCTGGCTCTTGGTTTTAAGTAAAATATAGCTTATCATATTAAGGAAATATTCATTTATTTCTATATCTTTCACATTTTTAATAGAAATTGCTATATTTTGGCAAAAATTACATTTATTGACATAATTACATGATCTTTTTCTTTTTATTACTATGACAAATTATGCTTAGAATTTTCATATTAGTGAACCAACCCTGCAGTCCTAGTAAAAATCCAATATGGTCATAGCATATATTCTCTGTGATCCATTCCTGTAGTTTCTGTGCTAATATTTTTTTAAAAAAATTTTTGCATTAATGTTCATTAGAGATATTGGTCTATAATTTACATTCTTCTGGTTCTCCCTGGTTTAGGTTTCAAGAACATGTTTGTATCAGAGAAGGAATTTAGGAGTACCTCTTTTTTTCCCATTTTTATGAACAGTTTATGTAATGTTGAGATTAGTCGTGCTTTCAATGTTTAATTTGTTGTTCAGTGATGTCCAACTCTTTATGACCCTGTTTGGGGTTTTCTTGGCAAAGATACTGGAGTGGTTCGCCATTTTCTCCTCCAGCTTATTTTACAGATGAGGAACTAAGGCAAACAGGGTTAAGTGACTTGCCCAGGGTCTCACAGCTAAAAAATGTTTAAGGCTAGATTTGAACTCAAGAAGATGAGTCTTCCTGACTTCAGGCCTGGCACTCTATCCACTGTGCCACTTAGCCTCCCTGCACCACCTCCTTTAAAATCATCAGAATATAACAAAAGCCCTTTGTTTATTTTAGATTCCTTCATAGCCTCTGATAAAATTAGAGTTTGGAGGGCACACTCATATCAGTTTTCTTTATTAGAATATAAACATCTCATTCTTACATAGTCCTGTCTGATTGCTCACTTATATTTACCTTATTTGGGGACAGCTGGGGGGTGCAGTGGATGGAGCACTGAGCTTGGAATCAGGAAGATGAGTCTTCCTGAGTTCAGATCTGGCCTCAGACACTAGCAATGTGACCCTGGGCAATTCACTAAACCCTATTTGCCTCAGTTTCTTCATCTGTAAAAATGAGCTGGAGAAGGAAATGGCAAACCAATCCAGTATCTTTGTCAAGAAAACCCTAAAATCAGGTCATAAAGAATTAGATACGACTGAAAAAATGACTAACAATAATATTTATCTTTTTATGTTTTCCTTGATTCCTATGTTTGTTGATTTCAAAGTTTCTATGTAGTTCCGGTCTTTTCATCAGAAATGCTTGAAATTCCTTTATTTCATTCACCATTTTTTGCCATGTGGAATTATATTCAGTTTTGCTAGGTAAAATATTCTTGGTTGTACACCTAAATTTTTCATTCCTTTTATTATGGTAGCTGGTAAATCTTGTATGTTCTTGACTATGGCCCCTTGATATATGAACTCTTTCTTTCTGGATGTTCATAATATTTTCTTTGTCCTGGAAGCTCTGAATTTTGGCTATAATATTCCTTGGGATTCTAACTTGGGGGTTTCTATCATGAGGCGACTGGTGAATTCTTTCTATTTTCACTTTGCCCACTAATTCTAATAGATCTGTGTAATTTTCTCTCATGATTTCTTGAAGTATGGCTCTTTTTTCGGTCATAACTTTCAGGTTATCCAGTGATTCTAAAATTATCTCCCTTTGATCTCTTTTCTGGCTTAGTTATTTTTTATATAAGATAACTTACAATGTCTTCTTTTTTTTGGTCTTTTGACTTTGTTTTAATATTTTTGTCTCATGGAGTCATTAATTTCTATTTGGTCTATTCTAATTTTTAGAGAGGGAAATCTGTTGTTTGGGTAAGGTTTTGTACCTCTGATATTAAGCTATTAATTCTCTAAGACTTTCCTCCATAATTCTCATTTCTTTTCCAATTCCTTCCAATTCTAGCTCTTTACCTAATTTATAACATATATATTTTTAAATCTTGCTTCATTTCATCTGTGAGTCCCAGTTAACCTTGTGGCCAAGGCACATTTTTGTTTTTCTTTGAGGCATTGCTTGTTGATATTTTGAAGGTACTTTCTTCTGAGTTTGAGTCTTGGCCATTCCTGGTATCATAATAGCTCTTCATCATAGGATTCTCTCTCTCTCTCTCTCTCTCTCTCTCTCTCTCTCTCTCTCTCTCT
>NW_020954576.1:10931290-11074473 GCF_900497805.2 Vombatus ursinus
TCTCTCTCTCTCTCTCTCTCTCTCTCTCTCTCTCTCTCTCTCTCTCTGTCTCTGTCTCTTATTATTCAAGTCTCAATTGCTAAAACAGGGCTTTGTATTACATCTAGATACTGTACACTTTTGGAGGGAATGTCAGGGGCTTTTTAGATCCTGTTTTGTATTTTTTGGAGTCCTGTTACTATTTTCTTTAGATCTTCAGTACTATGTTTTTCAAAGATCTCAGGAGCAGCTCAGGCTAGAGATGTGCAAACTTTCAGTGATGCCTGAGTGTTCTGATCCAGTATGAAGTATAACTACTCTCTTGGTCTGAGTTTTTCAAGCTCCTGACCCCATTTTAAGTCTGCATGATACAACCATAAGTTTGCCCCTCATTAGAAATTGGTCCCAGTCCCTGTCAGCTAGCTAGAAAGCTCTGCAAGTTCAGAGTGACAGAACTATAGGCTTCCCCTTGGTCTGAGCTCCTTGCCTGGGTCACATAGCTGCAGTCCTCAGCCAGGGTAGGGGATAAATCTGCAACCTCACTCCAAGATCAGTGCCACATGGCTGCTGCTTGTTTCTATCCCTGTTTCTTGAGGTATACACAGATTATGGACAGATAAATCTGAGCTGGATCTCCTAGAGGAGTGGCTGCTCCTGGAATACAGCAGATCAGCCTCATATCAAGGCACAGATCTCCTCCTAATTTTGATGGGGTTAGTGCTGCATAGATGCAGGCTGGTTGTTATTCCTGCTCCCTGCAATCAGGCCCAATCTTTGCTGAATCCACAGCCACTTCTTGCCTTGGAACATAGCCATAGGCCAGCCCTGTGCTTAGCCACAGATCTACTCCTAAGACCATGCTAGATCCACAGTCTGGCTCTGGGGTCAGAGAGACACAGCAGTTATCTGACTTCTGTTCCTGCTTCCTGGGCTGGAAAAAAAAAATGATTCATTATGTTTTCTCCTTGTATTTCTGCATTACTTGATCTGGTGCTCTTGTTAAATGTTAAGAACCTATGTTTTAAGGCAATATTTTTTCTCTACCAAGCTCAATGCATTTTTAAAAATAACAAACAACAAACACCATGGATAGAATCTGGATTCTGTTCATCTTTGGATCTGCCAACTGATATAGTTTCTAGGTTTTTCTAGTATTTCATTTATATTGGTTAAATTTCCTTAGTAAATGGTGATAGTCTGTTTTAATATCCTTAAAATTCTTTTATCCATTTTCCACTTTTCACCACCAGCAACTTATTCAAGTAAGTCAGGTTGAATTTGCCTCAATCTCACACCATGTCCTCTCACTTTTTATTCTTTCTTCTAATTTTGTATTGATTTTGTTAAATGTTCTAACAAGGAGTCTGACATCACACAGAACTACTGATTCAAAAATCACGTCCATCTGCATAACAAGTTATTTCCTGTCTATTAAAATATAATCAAGTTAATTCTTTGTATAATGATTTGGTAGCCAACATGTCTGGAGCCTGTTCTTGAAAAAAATATTTATGATAAAGGCTTCTGTATATTTTATGAGTCTTTGGTCACTCTCATTTTACCCCTGAAGCTTAATTTCATGGAGGGTCTTATTGAATTATTCTTAAAATTACTCCAGCATTTCATCCTTTGCAACCAATATCGTTGCATAAGCTATCATTATTTTCAAGATAGTTTTTTTAAAAAAAATATTTATCATGAGCATTGCAGTGCTAGAACAAAGGTACTGCAAAATGTTGTTTCTTGTTGCCTTTGGAAGCATGCTAAGACTAGTTCTACCTACTTCTTCATTCTCCTCTCCAAGTGTAACCTGTGAACCATCTTTTTGTTTAGCTGCAACTTCCTTTCACCTTCTAATTTCATTTACAGCAAGAACATTAAGATTGATATGTTTCCATTCTTTCCATGAGTATGTTCACTTATTAGTCAGAGGACAAGAATCTTACATTTAGCATATCAACAAGTAAGTTAATGTTTATGGAAGGTGTAGAAACTATGTGAGTCTTGGCACCCTTTTCTACCATTCTTCAGTGATCATTACAGAAACAGAAGAGAGTCACACAGAACAAAGGTCATTTCTTATTTTCTTTCTTTCCTGAATTACCATGGACAAAAATTCATCATCTAATGGTCAGTCTACTAGCAATGAGCTTCTCAGTACTTACCCAGACTGATCTTCAAAAAGTCATCTTAGTCTGTTTACAAAGCTTAAGCTCCATTGGTACAGCCTTTAAGAATCCCCATGCCATGAGGTATTGGAAAAGCACTAGCTAAAATTTGACTTCTTTCAGTTTGAGTCAGCATCTTTTATTTTTGCCTCAGTGAAGGGAAAAGAGATCTCTCTTGCACATTATTACATATACTTAAAGACCATAAAATTAAGTTCCTAGTCATCTTTCCCTCTCTAAGAAAATTTTCTCCCTGTTCATCCTGTAGTTTCCATTTTGTGAAGGGGCCAGGCCAACCTGCCTTCATTCCTCTCTTTTTTTGGACTTCAGAATCATCCTTCTGCTGCTATCTCACCATTGAACTTATTTCACCACATAAGGCTTCCTCACCCTGTGACATCCTATTATCTGTGTCCCACTCACTCTGAAATGTCCCTCTTCGGGATGCATCTTCCTTCTCCCATTGGTTGAATTCCTTCTGGACCCCTCCTTTTGTGAAGGTGCCCCAGCCAGCCTACCTTCATTCCTTCCTGGCCATGTTCTTGATTTACTGGGCTCCAAAATCATGCTCTCGCATCAGCTATTTTCATTTCCCATCCTTTTCTACCCACCCCCTCCAACTTTTCAGCTCCCTTTTAAAATGTAAGTTTTTTGAGTACATGGACTGTCTTTTTATTTGTATTTGAATCCTCAAGGTTTAGCAGAGTGGCTGACAAATAGTAAGCATTTAATAAATGCATGTTTCCTTTCTCCCTTGTCATAACCATCACTCTCCAACCTGCAGTAAAATCCTTGACCTACATATTTACTTATAATTATAGGTAACTAAGTGGTGCAGTGGACTGGGTATTGTACCCAGAACTAGGAAGACCTGAGTTCAAATCTGGCCTCAGATACTTACTAGCTATGTGATTTTGGGCAAGTCATTTGAACTGTCTCTCTCATTTTCCACATCTGCAAAATGAGAGATTGTTATGAGGATAAAATGAGGTAATATTTGTGAAGCATTTTGCAAACCTTAAAGCACTATATAAATGCTAGCTATTACTATTCCTGCTTTTATTTCTGCTTTGGTGTGTTTGCTTTTCCCATATTTTATCCA
Organism: Vombatus ursinus; assembly: GCF_900497805.2. Taxonomy (NCBI): domain Eukaryota; kingdom Metazoa; phylum Chordata; class Mammalia; order Diprotodontia; family Vombatidae; genus Vombatus; species Vombatus ursinus. Next base: position 10,934,540 of record NW_020954576.1, read on the forward strand.
TTAAATACTTATCTATTTTTGTCCTTCTAAGAAATTATAAACTGTTTTAGGACTGGGGCTCAGTCTTATACAACACACACCAAGTGCCTTGCCTGATGCTATATATTCTGTGAGCACTGTTTATTTCTTAAGTAATCTATTTTGAGAAATTCCTAACCTCTGAAGAAACACACGAATGCATTCCAACAAGAGAATTCCTTCTGTTGGCACAATTAAAATTATTAGGAAAATTGGACCATAGACTGCCCATCTGATGACTGAGCAAAGGCAACCCCGCTTTGCTCATCAGATTTTATTGTATTAGATCACAGCTGCAGCCATGGAATTCAACAGGCACATCCAGTTGGAAAGGGAAGGCCTAACTCACTTTCAGTGCTGTTTCTCCCATACTCCCCTGGGTACTTCCCACAGTGGAATAATACATGAAGTGATCTGCTTAATGCAATTTCAGCTTAAAGGGCTATTGACACGAGGCACTGACACTTAGAGGCATGATTTAGTAGCCCAGAACAATGAGCAGCTTGAATAAGAAAATGCCAACATTCCATGATGTTAATAAGCCAGAATGAGAAAATAATGACAAAAAGCAAACTATGTTCATGCCTTCCAAGATAATAACTTCAAAAAAAATTTTCAAGATGGCAACCAGGGAAAATGAGATTTTCTTTAAAAATGAAATATTAAAACAATTGGTTGTCCCTTGCATATTGATTTACAAGGCAGGGACTGTTTGACTTGAAAATCAAATCATCTATAATCTAAGTCATCAAACGTAGATGAAACCCAAAAGGCCGCAGTCTAGGAACTGCAGCTTGAATTTATGCCGTGTGATATTAACTTATAGTTTGACTCTTTGAAGGTGAAATCATCTGGCAGAAAGGCCAAACACACAGTGTACAGAGCACCGGCCCTGGAGTCAGGATGACCTGAGTTCAAATTCAGCCTCAGACACTTGACATTTACTAGCTGTGTGAGCCTGGGTAAGTCACTTAGCCCTAATGCCTAGCAAAAAAAAGAAAAAGAAAAAAAAAAAGAAAAACATATCTGAGTTTAGTTTGGGGATAACAAATGAGGGAATTGAGATTAGGGGGAAATGCCCCTGGAAGAGATGTCAGCAACTTCCATATTCCTTTAACTTTTTGATTTACTGATGTTGGGTGGCTATCATTCCATTAACCGTATTACAACTTCTATTCATCAAACTTAGTATTGGTGTCTGATGAAGGTCAATCAATAAAGTCTGACATGAGGCAGCATGGTGCAGTGGGAAGAATACCAACTCCGGACATACCTCTGGTATTTACTCCCTCTGTGACCTGGAAATTAACATCCCTGGGCTTCAGTGTCCTCCTCTATAAAATAATGAGGCTAGACTAGGTAACCTCTGAACTCCCTTCCAGTTTTAAATCTGTGAACCTAACTGTCCCTCTCACATACATGTTGTTCAATTAATTCGCTCACCTTATCACTGTCAAATCCAAGCATCTCTATTAGGATTTTACCTGATTTGGACTTACCTGGTTTTCTGCTTTCTGCAAACATTGTGCTAGGCACAATATAATAGATGGCTATCAAATTTTGAACCACTCAGGTTTAGAAATTCTTGAGATACTTTTCCTACTCATATATTAAGAGTTGAAACACTGAGGGATGGTAGGCAGCAGGCTGAGAGAGACAGGGTGGGAGGAAGAGAGAAGAAGGGAGAGGAAGGAAGAGAAAGGAGGAGAGGGAGAGGGAAAAAAGGAGAGGAAGATGTAGAAAGAACACAAAAGGGAGCATTCCTCTAGGGTCTGAAATATCTAATTTCCTTGGCTATAGCCTTCTCACCCTGGAATATTATTCCACAAGGCTTGCTCCCTACTCTCATTGGTGAGTTCCTCCCGGAGCTGCCATTTTGTGGAGGGGCCCAGGCCATCCAGCATTCATTTCCCTCCCAGTCCTTTTCCTGATTTTCTGGACTTTAAAACCATCCCCTGCCTCACTAGGGACCTTCATCCTCGCCTTTACCTCTCTACATACTTTTCAGCTCCCTTTTGTGTGTTATCTTCAAAAATTAGAATGTAGGCTCCTTGAGGACAGGTACTGTCTTTCTTTTTGCCCATACTTGTATCCCCAACACTTAACAAAGTCCTTGCCACATAGTAAATGCTTAAGGAGTCAGTGTAAAGGGGAGGTGGGGACAAATTGTACAAATATGAATTCTTGGGAATAAAACACTAAGGAGCAATTGTGAAGGAGAAAGGGCATATGAATATGAACCCTTGGAGCTAATTCTGTACCCAAAGTGAGTGAACCTCTGTATCTGGCTCAAGGGATTCTGTGGCCTTGGATCCTAGTTCCCATAAGCAATCCTGGCATATAAGGACAGTGATGGCATGCCCTGGGAGACATGAATCAATTCATGACACACTTCTGAGTAACTAATGGTCTCTGCTTGGGAAAGGAAAACATGTAGGAAGGAGCCCATGGACTATGAGCTCAAGTATGAGCATAATTAGTGAGAAGTGGTCAAATGCTTTCGATCCTATGTGAATGGGTCTCTAACTTCCTCTCCCAACTCTTCCCGAGTCAGGATGATTAGCCATACCATAGCAACTCTGTCCATCTCCTCGGAAGCCAATGGAGCACTCGCAAACGAACTGACTTCCTGGACCTGGGCGGCATGCTGCGTTTGCGTCACAACCGTGGGTACCCGTGTAGCAAGGGTTCTGAAGGGAGTCAGGGGAGCCATCTGAAAAGGTAGAGATGTTGAAATTGGTTTTCTAAGTATGTCTAAGTACTCAGTGGAATGCCTTTGGCTTTATTCTTGACTTTAAAAAAAACATGCACAGTAAGTTCTACATGCACTCCTCATTTTCGCTTAAGATAGCACATCAACATCTTAGACGGAGTACTGGAACAGGATGACAGGTGACCCACATTTTAGATTAAGCGCTACGCTTTAATCTTCCCTTTGGGCCAAAGGATGCATTTGGACATTCTTCCCCTCCTTACTCCACCTTTGCAAAATCATGCTAGATACTGACTGGGAGTGAAAGAAAGAGTATGGAAAGTCAAAGCATGGATTTAAACTCTCTCTCTCTCTGTCTCTCTCTGTCTCTTAAGCCCCATAAAACTACTGCTCTACTTACCCCCAATAGGACCAATTGAATTGCTCAAAGCATATCTCAAGATCTTCTCTTCCGTGTTGTATAGGACAAATACGCTATCCACAGAAAGTTGCTGGGTGGGAGGAAGAGGCTGTCGAGGATCTTCATGAGTGCATTCCTGGAAGGTAATGGTTTGCCTCCATTGGTAAGTGTAGGTACGTGAAGAAGCGATCCCATCTTGGGCAGGTTCAGTCACTTTATACTCCCGGGTGGAAGAGGATGTGATAACTGGAAAAGGCAGGGAGATAGCATGTCATCAACAGCAAGAAAGAAAATCTTGAAGGAGGTCTGAGGAATGATAGCCCAAGGCCAAATACTTCCCACCTGCAATTCTACCAGATGAGAGATTGGAACAGGTGAGAAAAACTACTTTTCCTTTACTAGGACCAATCTCTTTGCTTCTAGAAATTCCTTCTTTCTCCTGTTATTTTAGTACGTTGTGGCTTTCTAGGATTAAGGGATTTTTTTAAATAAAGAATTTCAAAAAGAAAAAAAAAGAATTTCAAAATTGACCCAAGAGTTAGGAAGCTAGTTTTGTGTCAGAAGGCAGATTCCATAGAATTATGAAAAATCAGTAATCAAACCTAGAAAGGCAATGAGAGGAAGGCTTTCAGAGGAAAAGTAATCTCTCTATTCACTCATGCATTGGCTACCTTCAACTTCCTGCTTTAAAACAAAAATTTATACAGAGCCTTTACAATTTTATGCTTCACTGTAGTTTTCTACATAATAGGAGCTCAGCAAAAGATAAAATTATAAATAAATTACACAAGTAGGCTTCCTTATATCAAAATGCTGCTTATAGTGCTATCTAAATTACCCATTTATAGGATTTTGTGTTACTACTACATTCTGCCACCTTTCACAGAGGCAGTGAACCGAGTGGGATTCAATATTTAAAGGGTTATGCATTTCTTCAACAGCGAGAAAAAATAAGGCACAGAATTTTCTTGGCTTCTTATAGCCGACATTAGTAACTTTTTGATATGGAGCTTGGAAGAGGATGTGGATTCTCATCCTAGCTTCTTAATTATTTAAGCAGGAGGTGGGTACAGTGGATAAAGTACTAGGCCTGGAATAATGAAGACCTGAATTCAAATCCAACTTTAGACATTTACTAGCTATGTAACCCTGGTCACTTAACTTCTCTCTCAGTTTCCTCATCTATAAAACAGGAATAATAATAGCACCTACCTGCCAGGATGGTCGGAAAAATCAAATAAGATAATGATTGTAAAGCTCTTAGCACAGTGCCTGGCACGTAGTAAGCGATATATGAATGTTAGCTGTTGTTGTTGTTGTCTGATTGCCTCTTTAGCCAATATAGGCCCTTGAACTCACTCAGCCCTTTCCTACCACTGTGTATTATTTACACTGTCCTCTTAATCTTGAATCTCCCCTTATTAAAATCTTTTGCCCAGCTTAAAACCACTAGATACCACTTTTTCAATGAAGCTTTCCCTGAGTCCTCTCTAGTCATCTGTCTTACCCATGTTCTGTCACAATATGTGACTGTACTTTGCCTATGTACTTAAATTCTAGTTGGCGTGATAACTTTAATCTCTATGTTATTTCCCTTTACTAGGGTATGAATCATAGCTTTCTATCCCATAGCAGATACTTAATAAATCTGTATTGAACAGAGGCTGGGTGATTCTCAGTAAGGTAGTCTAGGGTTCACAGATCATCTCATCTAGAAGCTTGGGCTCACCAGAGTTGGCATAATGGTAGAGCTCAGTGTAGGGTTCTATCTGGACAGTGGAGCCAGATGGGATCTCAGGGACGCGTCCATCCAACTCTGTAGTGATGGTCAGGTGGCCATGCTCGTCAATGCCGTTGAATTTCTGTTTTATGACCATCTTGTCCGGGTACCCCACAAAAGTCACTTCAGCTTGACGGGTGAACTCTCCTCCTGTAAAGTAAAATCACCAAAGAGTAGTCAATTTACTGGATCCAACTGTCACTGGGCCAGCAATAAACAGTTTCATGCTTAATTCCAAGCAAACAAAAAAAAGTAATCATGTTGAGATTCTGGGAGGTTTGAATTTTCCTTGTATATATCTATAAAAGTCTGTGTTGCACTTGGTTTTGTGACCCTAGGCAACTCACTTGGCCTTTTGTATGCCTTAAAATGCTGTTTAAAAAATTGCAAAGTGAGGGGTAGCTAGGTGGCGCAGTAGATAGAGCACCGGCCCTGAAGTCAGGACGACCTGAGTTCAAATTCGGCCTCAGACCAAACACTTGACACTTACTAGCTGTGTGACCCTGGGCAAGTCATTTAACCCCATTTGGCTAAAAAAAAAAAAATGCAAAGTGGTAGTACCTGCCTCCCAGGGTCGTTCTGGGGATCAAATGGGACAATATATGTAAAGCACTTTGCAAACCTTAAAGTATTATAGAAATGTGAACCATTATTACATTTTGTCCATTCTTACTCCTAATAGATGATTAATAAATATATGCTGGTGGAATTAAAAAAAAAAAGAGTCTGTGTTGGATCCTTGCTTTCATTTGGTTAAGGACCACATGTAAAAGTGACTGGAATCATGAGTTTAACCCTCCTAGGGACAATTTACCTTCTGCTATATGGCCACTGGGTGCCTGCCAGCTAACATTGTCGTTGATAACCAGCAGAAGCTGATGAAGGAAGAATATGGCTCAGTGCAACCCATCACCACTACTAGAAAAATTCTAAGAAGCACACGTCCTACTGCTGAGGGTGGTTCAGCCACATCACATTCATGAAAAATGAATTTCTCATACCTTCCTCCCCTGGAACAGAGGCAGGGGACTATTAGAGTGAAATGCTGAATATATCATCAGAGTGGTTGCTGTATACAATGTTTTTCCTTGTTTCAAAGACAATTCAATCGGGAGTTGAGGTAAGGGGGAAGAGGATCTCCCCCCATAAATGACAGTGATATAAAGACATCAACAAAATATATTTAACATTAAATTAAATTAAATTAGTATTTCTTCTCTACTCCTATCTTTGTTTTTCCCACATTTATCTATTCCCATTCTATGGTTATGTAAGCCCCAACTGTAAGGTTGAGGTGTCTGGGCTACTGAGAAGGATGAGAGGTAGTAAGAAGAGAAATGTAGACTGAGCAAATATTGTGAGTGAGTATAAAAGATTCTTTTGGTCCACCAAATTTGATTGGCAAAAAAGTCCTTGGATGGGAGTGTACAAGCTATCTCCTCTTTAAATCTACTCACACCCCAAGTGTAGCCCAAGGAAAGTTATTGCCTAGGATACATTAACTCTGCCTCAGATTCAACTCTGAGAACATTCAACATACAGGACCACACAGGGCTAGATGAAACTTTCTGGTGCCTAATTTGTTCACTATAGTATAATAGAAAAGATCAGGTTCTGTCCATGCACTGGCTTAAATCCAAAGGAAGTCGTGAAATTTGGAAGCGGTATGGGTAGAGTCAACACATACACAACATGGCACGTTATAATTACTTTTGCCACTACTAATTTGTAGGCTCCTCTTCAAGTCAAAAAGGTCCTCAGATAAAACAAATTCTGTTCAATGTCTGCCTGAAGCCAAAGTTATATGAATGTGGCATATTTAATTTTGAAATGCAGAACTGGTTGAGGCAGATGGATCAGCACAGAAAGAGGAATGGGATGAGATAGGATGATTGAAATCTTGACCTTAGAGGACTGAAGATGTTGGATGCTTCCCTCTTCTCAGCAGAGAAGAACTACTGGTATCGAGTAAGTTGTGTATGGTCAGGCATAGTCAACATATCAGTTTGCTTTACTTGACAGTATTTCTTTGTTTTAAGGGAGGGCTTTGTAGGGGAGTAGTTAGTAGGAAGTAATAGTAATCTAAAAAAATTAAAATCAATAATTGATTTCCAATAAAAGATGATTGTTTTTCAATTAATAAAAAAAGCTAAATCTGAACAAGCCATGAGTTGAGGCTAGAAATGAGCTGAAATGGCATCTCAACCTCTCTGATATCCTGGGCATTTGGGAAGAAGACAGATTAAGAAGCCTGGGAGACTGGCTTAAAACAGGGCAACAAAACCATTCTCCAAAGTAGTGCTAGAAAAACTCAAGTCAAGACTCAATTTCAAGGGGCAGCTAGGTGGTGCGGTGGTTAGAGCACAGGCTCTGGAGTCAGGAGGAACTGAGTTCAAATCCAGACTCAGACATTTGACACTTATTAGCTGTGTGACCCTGAGCAAGCCACTTAACCCCGAATGCCTCGCACGAACCAAAAAAAAAAAAAGACTCAGTTTCAAGTTTCTGTGTTTCCGCTGAAGCATTACAATCACCAAAAGCCATTTGAGAAGGGATATGGTTTGGATGTCATGGTTGACATGTTATCTATCTGGCTACAAAGAAAATACGTAAGACTGTACTCTGATCACCGAAAAAAGTAAAAGCATCTAGTTTTCTTGAGAGGTGAGAATTCAAATTTTCATCCTGTACCACCAAACACCAAGAATCTCATTAGGGTGGTACAGAAGAAAAAGCTTTGGCTTAGAAATTAGAGGATCTGAGTTCAAATTCTGACTGCTACTTACTATCAGGGTGACTTTGAGCAAGTCACTTTATCTTTCTGGGCCTCAGTTTCCTCATCTATAAAATGAAGGGGTTGGATTAGATGACCTATAAGGTCTCCCTTCCAGTTCTAAAATCTACTATTCCTCAATTTTCTCATCTGAAAAATGGGGATAATAAAATTTGCAATAATTATCTCACATGAAGTTCCAATGAGGTAATATACATTAAAAAAATTTGTATAAACCTTAAAAAACAATATAAATATCAGTTCCTATAGTTATACCATTAAAATGGTCATGGCTATGGATCTTGGACCTGGACTAAGATGGGAAGAAAAAATGTTAATATTTAGAAATCAGAATATTCTAAAGGTTGGACCACCCATTTTAAAAAACACATAGTGGCCTCTCACAAATGTGGTCACAGTTAGGGAAGTAATGTAGTATGTTATCTTTAACTTGTTTATATTCTCTGGTTGTTTCTGGTATGTCTCACATCCTAGAAGATAAACAAGCTAAGGGGAAGAATCCTGTCTTCCTTTTCATTTGTATCCTGAATTGTGCAATGCACACAGCAAGCACTTAATAAATGTTTGTTAAATGAACATCTGTGATGATGATAACTAAGGAGAATGTTTAAGAAAGATGCACTATATTCAAGACATTGTCCTAATTAATTGACAAATGTTTGTGGGACATGAAGACTCAGCGGATTTAATACGACATAGAAGAATTTTAATTCTGCCCCCAGGCATTGCTCCATTAACAAAGAGGATGCATTTCAATGACATATTTCTTTATGAGAAAGGTTGTTACTGGGGGAAGTATAACCCAGGCAGTATAAGGACACATCCCAAGAGGCTTCTGCAGGAAAGTATTATTAAGTAGGAACTAAAATCATGCCAGAAGGGGAGGGAAGAGGCTGACTTTTTTTTTTCTTTTTCTTTTCTTTTTTCTTTTTTCTTTTTTTGCTGTCAACATCGATAGGGAAGGAGGCAAGAAGGGAAGTCTTTTATTCCACAGTTAGAGATAGAAAACTTAACATGCCAATGCTGGTTGAGGTAACACAGTGAAAGTAATTCATTTGACAATCAGCTAATCAATACATATAAAGATTGACTTCTGATCCTTTCTTGTTTTAGTAGTTAGAAAGGGAAAGAAAAAAAATAACTAGGGGGCATCGGGCCCTTGAAGCTGGAGGAGACGTGAGGAAGACAAATTTATGGGTCTATGTGGGATTTCCCCATTTGCATTCATCTGGGAGGGAACAAGCAAAAGCTCTGTGTGTGTAATTTTCCCTGTGCTTTGAATGATTCATGGAGATTTTCAAAGACAATGACTTAGTTATAAAAGGGCTTCCTTTATTCTCAGAGAATTATTGGTCAAGTAATCTGCTACTGCTAAATTACCTTCTTTGAACATAAGATCTAGAGCTAGAAGAAACTTCAGACATCATCTAGGCCAACCCCCATCATGCTGAAGATAAGGAAACGGAGGCCCTTTAAAAAATCAGCTCAAGAAAACATAGATGTTTGTTTTCCCTCTTAACGCAGCAAGAAAGGGCTAGATGTCAAACGCCTCTTAAGTTTTGAACCTGAAACCTAATAGCCTACAGAATGTGGCAGCCTATGTGAGCTCAGGCCTGGGGTTGTGTTGTCAGGTATGCACTGATGGCAATCACTTGCATTGCCAAAGAATTTCAAATTACCAGTTATCTCTGCTATGAAATCTCTGCTAAGTCAAGATGTAGCCCCCAGACATTGTCAGCACCTCTCACTGAAAACTGACAGCACCTTTTGCCTTCATTATATTATAAAGAATACAATTAACGGTGTGCTCTGCCTACAGAGACCAAAATGATCTTCGAAATGTTTTCCACCCATGCGTAGTGTTCCTTTCTGATGCCCAATACCCAGCACCATCTCCAGTCTCCACAGACATTCTAGGAAAAGGCCAGTTGATTCAAAGATTGTGATATAAGGAAATTACCAGTGATACTGAATCCATTCTTGAATCCTTCCTGCTCAATAGCAAACATCCATCCAATGATGCCTCCCACAGGAGCCAGGGGTACCAGAGAATAGCCCAGGGACTCAGGAATGGTGCTGATGGCTGTGTAAGATCTCCCATGGTTCATCACAACATAAGAATGGAGGTCAGTATTCTCAAAGACAATTGGAGTTTGGCTATTCCCTACAAAGATCCTTCCTCGAACTTTACCATTAACTCGTTGGGGAGAACCTGTTTGGAAAACAAAAGATTTCTTAAAAAAAAACAAAACCCACAAGCCACAGAGATTTTAGTTTCAAGCCAGTCTTTCAAAAAACGGGGAGGAATAACTTATGTTATCCTAAGTTCCTACTCCTGGAGAAACCAAACCATGATAACAGTACCAGGATGTACTACATTAGGATAAGCTAAGAAGCTTGTCCTTTTCAGGACTAAATTTAAGAAAAAGTTGATAATGAAATGAAAAATATGATATGAAACATCATTACGTAATTGGGGCTCTGTTATGAGATCAGGGAAATCCCTCTGTGTATACCACATCTACAATATGCCTCTGAACAACAACAGCAAAATATATCACTGTCATCCAGAAAATTAATGGGAAGCCTATGACACAAGAATATTATCTCATCCATCATTACTTCTGAATGGAAGAGGATCCGTTCATCCTAAAATGTCCCATCCCGACCACCCCAGCCTAAGCCTTGCCCTCTCGGAGATAATCCCAGGGCCTTGGAACTGGAACCACTGTAAGACTTCTTCCTCCAAAAGCTCCAGCCCAAATCCTGCCCTCCCCCTCCCAACAGTACACCCTAAAGATCTCTGGGCCTCACCATCAGTCCTGTGACTGTGCCCTGGAGAGTACTGGGACTTTCCATACATCCTCTAGCTGGCTGTTCTATATGTATTGTCTGTCCCCTATTAGAGGGTGAGCACTTTGTGAGCAGGGGCTGTCTGGATTTTCTATTTGTATTTCCAGCATGTAGCACAGTTCTTGCACACAGTAAGTCCTTAAATGTATTTCTGTTCTTTCCATTCCATTTGACTCTCTGTCTTGGTCCTGGATTCAAAGAATTCCTGTGGTCTCACACTCTGGAATAAGCCTAATTTAGTTTTCTGGCATGGGCTTGATTGAAATATACATAGAGATCTGGAGAAGTTAATCTTTCAATGGCCCCCAAACAGTTAGACCTATCATCCAAAGCTCTCATTTTCCCCACAAATATTCCAGCCTCCTAGAGATGTGATGGCTAACACAAGAAGTTTGCTCAACACAGATTAGAACTTCTACTAGAACTAAGAAACCAATCACTTTGGGGAAGAGGGTGACCTGACTCAAATAAGATCTCTAGGCAAAAGGAATTTAGACTTAACTCAAATGGTATTTACTTTGCAGAGTGTTTTCTCCACCCTGGGGCCAAGTATGGGTCATATTCCCAGATTTAGGAATGGTTAAACAAATTTTAGTGCATGAATGTAATGGATCACTAAACTGTGAAAAAAGACAAATGTGAAGAATTCAGAGAAACATGGGAAAATCAATACGAACTGATGCAAAGTGAAATGATCAGAACCAATAAAACAATATGCACAGGAATTACAACTATGTAAAGAGAAAGTACAAAAAAAAAAGTAGAATTTAAGTCTGTGTAATTAACCAAGCTCAGCCTCCGAAAAGAATTGAGGAAACATGACCCCTCTCTTCTTTGCAGAGATTGGAGACTATGAGTGTGGAATATCACATAACTTCGCATATCTTCTCCACTCATTGGTTAGTTTTGGTGAACTGTTTTATTCTTTGTTCCAAAGGATGGCTTGTTAGGTAGAGGAGGGAGAGGGATACATTTGGAAATAAAAATGATTTAACAACAACAGATACCAATTTTTCTTTTTTAAGGAGGTAGTAGGTTCTCCCTAGCTAGAGATTTTCTAGTGGAAGATTGATGGACAACTTGTTAAGGTTGGACTAAATGACTTTAGAATTCTTTTCCAACTCTGAGATTCTGTGATTCTGTATCTTTAATATGGTAGGTGTTCCATGAATATTTATTAAACAATTGAATGAATGAGCACAAAATACTTAAACTCACACCTGGGTGGATTCCATATCTCTGTTATTATCTAGCTGTTTTCCATATCTACAAGTAGCTAATCTAGAGTACTAGGCAGTTTACTGTATAGCATTTTGAGTTTGGCATAGTTTTCCATACAAATTTTTCATGACACTGGAGAATGTTATGAATTCAGTAGACTAATACTAAAAAAATGCATCCTAGGAACAATTACAATAAAGACTTGAGCCAAGTTAAGCTAATGAAGGGAGGGTAAGGGAATGAAATGTCAAATCTTCAACTGAAAAATTAAGTTTTTAAAAATAAGAAGAAAGCCAACAAATATTTAAGGCATAAAGCCATTTTTTTTGGTTCAAATATGTGTGTGTGCATAATTTAAAAATAAATTACAGAAGGGTCTAATTTCTGAACTTGCTGTAAAACAGAAAATCTTCTTGCTTCCAACACTGATAAGGTTGATTTTTTCCCCCAAAGATTTATTTGTAGCTTTCTACTCCTGCAGTGGTATGTTAATTGGTCTGGTTTAACTTTTTTTTTTCTTTGTTATAAGAGAAAGCTCATGGAAGGCTAAGAAGAGAGGTTTATATTCAGAAATGACTGTGATGTAAAAACAAAGTCATTGTTTTAACTTTTAAAAAAGAAAGAAAGAAGGAAATTGTAGGAAACTGAAAAAAAAATTATTCTTTGTCCTTGTGGAATTCAAAGAAACTACAAAGATTGTCTAGTTCAAATTGTATCTAAATAGGGATCCTCCCCTCTACAAGATACCCAACAAGTCATACAGCCTTCATTTGAAGAATTGCAGTGAGGAAGAATCCACTACATCCCAAGGTAGCTCATTCCACTTTTAGATAGTTCTAATCATTTTACATTAAACTACTGTTCCCAGTTTTGTCCTAGCCCTACCAAAAAGAACAAGCCTAATCCCTCTTCTATATGGCGGCCCTTCATATAACTGAAGACAGCTAGCTCAGTCCCCTCTAGCCTCCTCTTCTCCAGGATAAACATTCCTCATTCCTCATATGCCAAGATCTCCAATCCTCCTCAAACAGAAAAATCTGCTTGTCAACATCCTTCCTAAAATGTTGCTATCAAAGCTGCATAAAGTTGTACAGATAGAGTCTATGACTGTAAGAATACAGAAGACTACTACCTCCTTTATTTTGAATACACAGAAGCTGTTTTGGCTGCCATAGAATGCTGAGTTGGTTCGAGGGGCCCCAGAGCTACTTCAGAGAACTGGCATCACTAGAGAGGCTGAGACCAATACAATCAATCAGGAACCTTTGTGATGATTGGGTCTATCAAGAACCAAACCATATCTTTCTGGGGCAGGACACAGCTAAAGCAGATCTCAATCACTGGATGTATACCAATGGAGTTGATCTAGGAGTCTAATGATTTATTCACCCTTGAATTCCAAAGTACCAGGCCTTGTCTTATCTGATTCAAGGGCACCTGGCAAAAGGAACTGAAAAGTGAAGCCAGAGGAGGAGGTGTGTTTTAACAGATTGCCAAATTCACAATGTTTTTAAGGACAGCCCCAGAATCTAACAACCTATTAGGTTTATAGAACTACATCTGGGAAACATATTGCTTTGCTAACAAATTCAAATAGGATTTAGTAGAGTTTACAGGACGGTGAGAAAGTGTTGAGGGCAGCTAGGTTGCACAGTGGATAGTGCACCGGCCTTGGAGTCAGGAGGACCTGAGTTCAAATCCAGCTCAGACACATAACACTCACTAGCTCTGTGACCCTGGGCAAGTCACTTAACCCCATCATCTAGACAAAAAAAAACAAAAACAAAAACAAAAAAAACCAAGAGTTGAAAGCAGGGAAAATTAAAAGATATTAATGATTCCAGCCCCTAGTTACCTAATTTCACTATTTCTGCCCATGCCCTTGCATTAGGCTTATCTACACTAAGGGCTGAAGCATCTAAGATTAAAAAAAAATACATAGTATGGGAAAGAAACAGACCTACTCAAACCAGAACAAGCAGATTTAAAGCTAGTCCATTAGCAAAGTACAAAGTAAGTTCAGGGAGTAGGAGATTCAAAATCACTTGCATCATCTAGGTATATTTTAATTGTTATTAGTACTTTAAGGATCTGTAATTTCAATGACCTGAGACTCACTCTACCAGTGTGGATGATAACCCTTCCACTCTTTGGGAGACATATTTCATGAGGCCCCATAACTAAAAGTGCCATCACTTGGTGACCAACCTCCTTTCTAGTATTGAGAATTCCCTCATCCCACTTCTAAAAGCATTAAATGTCTCCAGAGGCTTGGATGAAGGCAGCAATTTAAAAGCAAGCATTCTCTTCCCTGCCACCCCACCCAACACCTCATTAAATCCATTATAAGTGAGTTACTCACCTTCTGCAACACACTGTCTACCATTCCCAGTGTATCCAGCGGCACAATGGCAACAAAAACCTGTTGGGTAGTCTCTGCATTGTGCATGAATGGAGCACTGGTATCTGTTATTGGCACAAGTCTGTCGAGAATCAGTGTTGTACCTGAAAACTGTTTAAAACGAAAAAAAAATAACGCTCCAGTGAGGGCCTCTGTGAGTGTTACCTGTAACTATACATTGAGATGCCTTTCCTTACACCACATCTAAAGCACAGGTTCTTCTTTTAAAAAAAAAATTTCTTTATTTTTATCATTCTTTTTTTTTAATTTTGAGTTCCAAATTCTCTCCCTCCCTCCAGTCACTCCCCTAACCATTGAGAAGACAAGCAATATGATTTCAATTATATATGTGAAATCATGCAAAACATTTCCATATTAGGCCATATCACCAAAAAAAAAACCCAAGAAAAATAAAGTGAAAAATAGTATGTTTCAATCAGCACTCAGAGTTCATCAGTTTTCTTTCTGGAAGTGGACAGAATTTTTCATCATGAGTCCTTTAGAATTGTTTTGGATCATTGTCTTGATTAAAGAGGTAAATCCTTCACAGTTGAACATCATTACTGATATTGCTATTACTATGTGCAATGATCTCCTCGCTGACTTCTGCTTCATTCTGCATCAATTCACGTAGGTCTTCCCAGGTTTTTCTGAAACCACCCCTTTTGTCATTTCTTATAGCACAATAGTATTCTATCAAAACAGGGGTTCTGAATGTGGGGTCTCAACCACTGGATTTCAAGGGGGTCTATGAATGTGGTTGGGGTGGAAAGGTTACATCTTTAGTTTCAGTAACCTTTAACTGAAATTTAAAACGCCTTTCCAACTATGAATGTAAACAATAAATATTCTGAGAAGCGGTCCATAGGGTTCACCAAACTGCCATAATGAATCCTTTTGAACACAAAAGAAGGTAAAGAACCTCTCACTTCGAGGAATTCATAATTCCTCGAATAATAGGAGAGGAATTTCTCCATAATAGGAGAGATGGAACATAGCTATAAAAAGCAAAATTCACTACAGAGAAAAAAAAAGGAGGGGGAGGGTCATTGAAATGGGAATGGTACCATTACTCAAATAACCAAGGAAGATGGGAAAGTCTGAGTTCAAAACATAATTAACAACTTTTTTGCGGGGCGGGGTGGGGGGTGTACAGAGAACTCTTAAGGAAAAAAAATCCCTCTAACAATGAGTTGCCTGGGACGCTGAGTCGTTAAGTGACTTGCTATATCAGAGACAGGACCTGAACCCCAGACATCCTGACTCTGAAATGCCGTGCCTTTTTAAATGACTTACCCTATACTAAGCCACATTGTTTCCCAAATTCTAATGTGCAATGATTTTCGTCAATCTGGGAAATTTTTATGATTAACGATAATTATTTCTTAAATAAGGTAACAAATCCAATGACTTCTTCCTTCCCCGACTGCCACATCCTACTTCAGAAGGCAGAGTAGGTGGTACACAGCAGAGAATTTAGCTGTTTAGCTAGAGGGGACTACTGTTACATGGGATACTTACTATCACAGAAGTACAAATTCATTCTGTGGATTGAACTGCCTCACTTAATATCCACTTTAAAGTGCCAGGCCTATGAGAATAAATCTGAAGGTAGCGTCAGATAGGTGGAGGACCACCATCTCACAATAGGCAATATAGAAGCCTAAGTCAGTAATCAGAAGATAGCATTCATACCACACCTAGGTAAGCTACTCCCCAATGTTTTTCACAAACGTGGTCACACCTAGCTTAAAAACCTTTGATCAAAGAAAAAGGAAAAAAAAAACTTCCTATTTAAAGATCTCATCTTTAAATATGTGGTTCCTTCTTACCACAACTATGAACTAGCTCATTTAATTGAACAATCCAGAGCAAATTAATTTTGTATGTGGTCTATCTAAACACAACAGGGAGTAAGTTTCTGGCTGTGATAACAATCCCGTGCATAATTAGAAGCCAACACATGAGTGAGGTCAAAAGCAACAGAAATTTAATCACATGTAATTTCTATTAATCCTCCAGGAATGGAGTCACATAAGGGACATTTTCAGGGGGTGTATAAAGAGGGAGCTGGGAAGAAAGGAAATCGGGGCCTTTAACTGAACAAACACACTTGTAATGCTATTGATTACCCAACCTCCAACTGTGCCCCAAGCTTTCAAGTAGTTTCCCTATTGCCTGTCTGTCAGTAGGGGCCTCCATGGATAGCAACAAGAATACATTGAAGGCTAGGGTGAAGTCATTTTTCACTTGCTAATGAAAACAGTCAAAGAGCTGGGAAGGAACAGGAGAGGGAATAACACCTGATTTTAGGGCAGATTTTGGTTTTCAGTTCAAGGCTTTTACTAGCATAAATCTCCTTTCAACAAATACAAAATATCCCACCATGGGTTAGGAGAGGTGGAGATGGTGTTGCTTAAAATAAGATCGTTTCACAAGTGAGAAATTCAGACATACCTAGATAGGGTGGAAACATGGCAGGAAATAGAATGAGAATCAAACTAGACATCTGCAAGTGAATAAGTACATCTGAAGGAAATGCATCCAAAACATCTGGGGAAGATTAATTGGAAACATAGTTTTAAGAGGCAGATTGCCATGTTCCTAGGAACTTTTAGTATCATGTAAGACACCAGTGATGAAATGTTTAAAGGAAGGAATGCGGATGTCTTTAGCTTTCAGTCAGGAATCAAAATAAGGCAGTCTTTTCCTCATCTTGCCACCAATTTGTTACGTGACCTGGAGTAAATCACCACCTTTCTCTGCCTCTGACAGCTCCTTCATGGAATCAGAATATCGCCACATCGCCACATCTCCACATCTTGCCCGTTGCTTTCTTTGGGAATTTCAAATGAAGTTCAAGCACAAAATGTGACTTATGACTGCCTTTGCTGGCCACATAGCAAATCACAACAAGGAGATAAAAATGAAACAATAGAACTTCTCCAAGCCTTGTAATAACTTTACAGAAGGGGATAAGACCATGCAAATGTCATTGAAAAGGTAGAGTGAGACTATGAGAAGGGCCTCCATCTGGGAGGCAGAAGAGGTAGGATCTGATCCGGACTGACTAAGGAGTCACAGGGAAGTCATTTCACCTGAGCCGTAGTCCTTCATCTTTAAAGTGGAAATTAACACTTGCTTTAACCTTCCATGGTCCTAGCGTGAATAAAGCCTTTTGTATACATTTGGACCATGGAATCATAGGCTTGGTGCCAGATGGGAACTTGGAGGCCACTGAGCCCAACCTCCTAATTTTACAGATGAGGAAACTGAGGCATTGAACAGTTAAGTGATTTGTGCGGAGTCCCACTGCTCATGTCTAAAGTAGAATTTTTGAACCCAGGTCTTTCTGATATCGTGCCCAATGCTCTCTCCTCTACGCCACTACGTAAGGAGGAGTTATTATCATCATTTAAAAGAGGTAATATAAAATAGACTTGGATCTACCCCATTTAAATCTATTTTGCTGAATTATATCATGTGAGCATTAAAAAAAATTAATGAACACATTATTTTTAATAGAAATACAAAAGAGCCTTGTTATAAACCCAGATTCAGATCACTGCAGGTCAGATTTTTTGCCTCAGAAACACACATATGACCAGCGTGGTTTGGGGAAAGAACAATGGATTTGGAACCAGAGCCCTTGGGTTCAAATACCAGCTCTGTCCCTTGCTATCTGCCTGACTTTGGGCAAACTTTTCACATTTTAGAGCCTCAGTTTCCTGATCTATAAAATGGGGGGCAGGAGGTAGTAGGTGATCCCAACCATCTCATAAAATCTTATCTATTATCCTGACAGGTTACTAAATCCTATACCCCAAGACCAGCTTACAAACAGAGGTTTGCCATATTGTATTTGTGGTTTTTACAGACCACCACAGCAGCAACAGATATAGGAGTTACCAAAGGAAAACTCAACTATCCTAAATACCACAGACAGAACTTATAAAATTATTTCTGATTGACAGATGGATAAATAGAAGGCCTGAGAATGCTAAGGTTAACAAGAAAAAGACTTAGAAGGGAAATCAAGCTATCTTAGAGTACTTAAAGGGTTATAATATGGAACAAGAATTACTTATTATGTTTACGTGCTAAGGTAAGAAATAGGATGAGTAGGAGCCAGGGTCCAGATCCACATAAGGAAGAGCTTTCTAACAATTGGAGGAGATTGAAAATGCACAAAACAACAAAGAATGAAATGAACAGAGCCAAGAGAATATTGTTACAGTAACAGCAATATTGTTTTGAGAACAACTTTGAGCAACTAAGTCATTTTGACTATTATAAATACCCAGATTAACTATAAAGGATCTACGAAGGAAGATGCTGTTTGTACCCAGAGAAAGAACTGATAAATAAAAGTATGCATAGAATGATTTTACTTATATGTACATATTTGTGTCTAATGATAGCCATCTCTAGGATGAAAATAAATAAAATAGAAGAAATAAAATAAAAGGGGAAAAAAGTTACATGACAACTTTATTATCTACTTAAAAGGAATAGCAAGTTGTACACAATAGATTGGCAGTTTCATGTGCAATCATCTTTTTTTATTAAACTACATTATGGAAATGCTTGTTTCATTTCTTAAGTTTAAAATAAAATAAATAACTTTTTAAAAAAATGTAACATGCTGCCTTGTGAGATAGTGAGTTCCCCATTACTAGAAAAGATTGGACGAAAGAGACTTTTTTCTTTGAGTGGACAAGATGACCCCAAAGGTCCCTTTCAACTCTTACATTCTATCTCATATATTAGAAGTTACAAATAAGAATATAGGATCCTCAAGTTCATATTTTCTAAACATCCTTTCAAATGGCTGGGATGGAATGCTAGGAGAAATGAGAAAGCACCCTGACATTATCTCCATAGTCACAGTTCCAACTCTAAAAAGCTATTCAGTCTCTGAAGACCTGATGTCTACATTACAACTCTTTCTAACTGTAGGTTTTACAAACTATCAGACCACATCCTCTCCTCCAAGCTCACGTCCCATCATAGGGGTGTGATGGAGCCAGCTCAAAAAGGCTTATGAGAGAGAGTTAATTGTTAAATTTTTAGTCTGAGCATTTATATGTTAGCAAATACTACAAATCAGGGCTTGATTTATTGTTTTGTTGATTTTTTTAGACTTAAGGAAGTGATAGAGAAAATGTTAATGATGCAGATTAATCTTAAGAGCATGTTATGTATACATGGTTTTTGTTGTTGTTGTTTTTGGAGAGCCAGTTGTTAAACATTTACCAGCACACTGCTGCTCTACCCAACTCAGTTTCCTTATCAGTCAAATGATGGTGGTGATGGTGGTGGGGTTGGACTAGACCACAGGTTCTGAACTTTTTTTTTGGTCATGGCTCCCTTTCATATACTGGTAAAGCTTACAGACCCTTTTCTAAAGAACACTTTTAGGGGCACCTAGGTGGCATAGTGGATAGAGCTCCAGCCTTGGAGTCAGGAGGACCTGAGTTCAAATCTGCCCTCAGACCCATGACAATTACTAACTATGTGACCCTGGGCAAGTCATTTAACCCTGATTCCCTCACCAAAAAAAAAAAAAAAAAAAGAACACTTTTTAATAATTAAAGGAAATGCTAAATTTCAATTAGAGGTTAACAAAAATAAAGATGAGTTTTTTTAAAAAAAACATCCCAATTCATGGATCCCTTGAAATCTAGCCACAGACCCTCTGGAGAACCTTTGGACATGAAGTTAAAAACTCTTGAACTATATAATCACTTGAGTCCCTCCCAATTATCAATTCTATGAACTCTATATTGCAAATCTACCAGAATTATCCGTATTTTACACCACAGGCAACTCAAACACTAATCCTCCCCTTCTCAAAGTAAAGTCCCCAAACATGTACCCATAGCAAGTTAAATGGCCTTACCAATCCCTGTTTCCTCTACTTCATCCACGTCTATGACCTGTGCATGCTGCTGGGGAAATCCTTCAGCTGGGTATGGGAACGACTTGGTTCCCCTACTAGAAGGATTCGGATACTGATCCACCACAATGGGTTCTTCTAGAGGTGGTCTCTCCGTACTGGCGTGACGCGGGGAGATGGGATTTAACAAATCATATGTGTCTTCATCTCCCCTTCTGGGGACATCATAAGGGTCAATTGTGGTGCCCACATCCTCCAAGCCCAGAGACCTCTCAGACACGCTCACCAGGTCATAGTCTTCATCTTCCTCATCTTCATATTCTGTGCCATCAGATCCAAGGCTGCCATCAGCTGGCACCACACCACTGGCAGTGGAAGGGCTCCCAATCTCAAAAACCCAGACACCTTGACGTCCTGCATTGCTGCTCCTAGGGAAAAATAGGACAGCAGCTCTCAGAAAGCATTCCTATCCAAAATTAGTAAACAAATCATAAATAGCCCACACAGATATAAAACAGACTCTCCCCCACCCTTCAGACCTTTGTGTCTGAAATCTTCTGTAGCAAACCAAAATAGCATGCTTATCAAGTGGCAGGGACTGGGAGAATGGGTTCAAACGGGTGGATATCTGACCTGCCACAGGACCAAGAATTTCCAGGGCTACTGGGATGTGCTATGCTATGTACTAACGAGCACAAAAAATTCTTTGCTCACAAATACTAGAGAAGGTTTTCCCAATTAAACAAGTCTCCTTCGAGATATTTAGAAGGTGGAGTTAAGAGAAGCTATTTTATCTTAAAATGCTACTGATTCCCATCTTATTGGTGAAAATCCTCAGTATATAATAAGATTCTTAGTGATTAATATCAAGCTACTAAAAATGCTCCATCCTCCCTTCCATTTAAACCCATACCTTTTTCTTGATTATCCCCTTTCCTTTTCTCTTTAATCCCCACTCCTTTCTAAAAATTTTACTATTTTGCCTATGCCACAGACATTTTAAAATGTTCAACAGCAATTTTATTTACACAAAGGGCAGATAGATTGGAAAAGGATGACATGCCACTCAAGAAGATTTTAAAGGCACAAGTTGGAAAAATTCAAGGTAATCTTGAATTTAATCTTGAATAGGATATCTGATCAACGCAAATGCCTTAGGCTCGAGCGGTGGAAGCCTGGGGACAGGTGAATGATAAGTCAGAACTTGCTACATGAAAGCTGCTGGGTTTCCCCTTGACCAGCCCATCATAGAGAGGGGAATCAAAGGGAGATAGACAATGTGGGTCCCAGGAAACTCCAGTATAAATATCTCCCCCTTTTGCCCTATTCTGCACAACAAAGTAGGACCATAGATTTTTTGAACTAGTAGGGACCATAAAGTCATCTAGCCCAACCCCCTTGTTTTAAAGATGAGGAAACTGAGGCCCTGAGATGCAGAGACTTGCCCAGGATCACAAAAATTGTGAGTGAGTCAAGATTTGAATCCAGGTCCTTTACTCCCAATCCAGTATTCTTTTCATGGGAGCATGCTGCCTCTGTTCCTTCCTACCCTGAAAGCCATTCCTGGTAGAAAGTTTTGGGGTATTTTTTTCTCAGAGCCTGGGCTCACAGTAAGAGAAGGGTTTGGTGCTTCATACCCCTTGGGATGATAACACGAATTGCTGGCAGTCAGGACAATCCCATAAACATGAGACATATGGTTACTTGGCTCACAGCTGAACAAACTCATCCCCCAAAAAGGAACTATTTAAGTGATAGTCCATGATTGTGGAATATTACAGATATGGTTAGGCTCAGTGGAAAGAGCACTGCACTCACCTCGGAGTTAGAGAGGCAAGGCTCCATGCTTACCTATGACACTTACTATCTGTGTGATCCTGGGTAAGTCACTTAACCTCCTTATATGTAAAATGAAGGGGTTGAATTAGGTGGTCTCTGAGGTTCTTTCCAGCTGTACAGCTATGATCCTATATGATCCTATACGTTGGTCCAGAACAATGATTTGTTCTGTGAAGTGTGGATTCAGTTAAAGGGACACACCTGAGGACCCAGAGGGCCACATGTGGCCTCAAGGCCACAGGTTCCTCACCCTGCCCAGACTGGCCAGTGCCTTTTTTTGCTTCTTTTTTCTTTCTGTTTTATTCTTTGTCAAAGGGGATGACTCATTGGGTAGTGGCGGAAGAGGGCTATATCTGGAAACAAAGCTGATATAAAAATAAATAATATCAATAAAAATTTTAAATTATAGTATTAAAAAAGTAATTTGTAGGAGACAGGCACCCTCAGGTGGTATACTTTGCATATAACCATGCCACTTTGAAAAATGGGAAGAGCCAAAGTGGCTTATTAATTAGACGGACAGAAGATGGCAAGGAGAGGAATGTCTACTCAAGAACAAAGAAAACATACTTGACCAGATTTTCAATGGATTCTCTGTCATTAGCAAATATGTTGTAGGCACCATCACTTTTCCATAAGAAACCCACGGAGCCTTGACTAAATGCAACCACAGCAGAAACTTGGTTTTCATCCTTCTTGGAGTGCGTGGTGTAGAATTGCAAACCATCTTCTGGGTAAAGGAAAATGGCGTATGAACTGGAGTCAGAGGAAGCTAAGACAGCCTGGAATGTGTTTCTCTGTGGAGAAAATTAAAATTCAGTTTAAAATCTGGAAAAATACCCCAAAATGCTCAAATGGACCAATTTCAATCCCATAATCTGCAATAGGCTACACCCCATGTAGACAGTGAGAGGGCAGCACCCTGACCTTGTTTCAGAAACCTCTTTCCAGCATAAACATCTTTGCCAAATGAAGAGGTAGTGATTTACAAGTCTGCCATGATATTCAAAATTGAAGCTTTGTCTAAGAGTATATCAGCACTAACCTTTCTGTGTGTGTGTGTGTGTGTGTGTGTGAGAGAGAGAGAGAGACAGAGAGACAGACACAGAGACAGAGATAAAGAGAGAGAGAAAGAGACAGAGATAGAGATAGAGAGACAGATAGAGACACAGAGAGAGACAGAGAGAGAGAGTTCTGTATAGCTGGTGACACTAAAGTTAGCCAATAATTGTAGTGATGGAACTCCTAGAATGAGACCCAAGACCCTGCTATCAAGGAAACTCTCATTCCTTAGGCTGTAAAAAGGTGGCCAGTGAAGGACTGTCTGCTTGAGTTCTCCAGGAGCAAGCAGTCAACAACATAACAACAAAAAGTCAACAAATTGGTAAAATAGAACATGAATATATTAGGTTCATGTTACAGGAAGGGCTCAATCACTCTAAATATAAATGGCCTCCTAGACAAAGCCATGGAAATAGACTAGATTCCCTCACAAGATTCCTTTCAGCTCTACGATCTAACAAAATTAACAAGTAGGAAATGTATTTTATTATTTTTATTATTTTTATTTTTTTGCAAGGCAGTTGGGGTTAAATGACTTGCTCAGGGTCACACAGATAGTTAAGTGTGAAGTGTCTGAGGCTAGATTTGAACTCAGGTCATTCTAACTCCAGGACCAATGCTCTATCTACTGCACCACCTAGCTGCCCCACTATTTTATTATTTTTCTTCAAAGATGAACTGAGTTGTGTCTCTAAAATTATTTGGTTACTTACAATAAACATTAAAGGCAATGTTCCAAAAGGATAGAGAGCTGACCTCAGAGTCAGTATGACCTACCTGGGTTCAAGCCCCTTCCTGACATACTGGTTATGTGACCCTGGACAAGTCACTTAACCTCTTAGCTCCCCAGACAACTCTCCAAAACCATCAGTTGCAGAGAAGGTGTGATTTGTGTTGATTGGGGAAGTTCTTTACTGAGAACTTCTTGAACCAATGAAAACACAGATCTCACCTGAACAAAACATGGATGCTCAATAAATATTTTTTGACTGATTGATATGCTATAGGAGAAAGGGCACTGGCCTGGAAGTCAGAAAACCTGGCCCCATTTCCTAGCTGTTGGACTGTGAACACTGTAGGTCCTTAATAAATGTTTGAAATTAGTCTCTCTGAGTGCAGTTTCCTCATCTGTAAAACAGGGATAATAATAGTTGCAATATATCTGTATATTATGTATATATAAATAAGTTATAAACTCCTCCTAGAGCCTTCCTTTATAGAGGGCTCAGAACTTTCCAGGTAACTCCATTTTCCATCAGTAGAACTGCTTGGTTTTCACTCCTTGAAATATCATAGCTTTTCCCACCTAGCTCTCTCCATCCTGTGCTTTTAGCATGTTTTCTTTTGTCTTGTATGTTGTCTTCTCCCATTAGACTGTAAGCTCCTTTGGGGCAACGACCGTCTTATCTTTTTCTTATTTGTATCTCCAGCACAGCACAGTGTCTGTCACATAATCAGCACCTAATAAATGCTTATTGAATTGAATATGTTTATTTTTTATAGAAAAAGCACTTTCTTAAGTGCTAATTAAACATGAGTGACTATTATTCTCTTTATAAGAACGCAATTGACTAGATTAGGACAGAAGACTTACCCATCATGAAACCTTTGGTATTTTAAGTTTTATTTCTGATCTGATGTTCTAATAGAAATCCACTAAAGATGTGGTATATATCTATAAGCATAGCCAGGTGGTAGTAAGTTTCTTAAGCTTTTAAATCACCACTTGTTTTGTTGTTATACATGGGATGGACCTCCTATGATGAACCTTTGAGTGGAAATGAACGAGAGTAACACAGGATAGGCAGGCACAGATGGATACTGTATCTGCATCCATGGGAAGAGTTAATGAGATCACAGATCCATTTGAGTAAAATGCTCATCAAAGACAAATTGTGTTTATAGCTATCTAGTCACCATAAAAACAATACAATTTATAGAGCCTTGCAGATAAAGTACCCAAAAAAACTCAGGCCAGCAAACATGACCACCAGTCCAACCAGTACATGTTTAAACATTTTGCCAATGTGTTGAAATCATTTTTAATTAAAATTTGAGACCAGTGCTGACTTGTATGGCTATTCTGCTTAAGTAACAAGTGAACGTAGATAGAGACACTAACTCTCAAAAGGAATATCACTGAATTCAGAATCAGGCAGATCTGTCTTGGGTTCCATTTTTGGAGGTTAATTTATGGAAATACTTAAAGGATTTCACTATAAAATTATTTTACCCATGAGGTGGTACTACACCATGGACAGTCATATTCGATTTTATTTTATATACTCACTGCTTTTCACTGACAACTAAAGTACAAGCTGATGTCAGTCAATAGATATTTACTAAGCACTTATATTATATGTCAGGCACTATGCTAAGGCTGATGATACAAAGAAAGACAAATTTTCACTAAAGAAAGGAATATTTCTTGAAAACTTTCTATTTATCCTCGTTAAATTTCTCCTTATTTATGGTATCTGCAGCTAATGCTTTCCCCTTTCAAATTACCTTTATATACACTGTACATATGTGTATGTACAAAACTTATATTTACCTAGATATCTGCATATTGTCTCCTCTACTAGAATATGAGATCCTTATGGGACCATGATTTCATATTTCTTGGTATTCCCAGTATTTAGCACAGTACCAGGAACATAATACTTAATAAAAGCTTGTTGACTAACTGACCAGTATGTTAAGATATGAGCTGGAACCCAACAGAATATATTTACCTTGCCTTGCTCAGTAGGGTCCCTTTCTGACCCTTGATAAGGAGCCACGGATTCCCAGGTGACCACCACCACACTCTGGGGTTGGAAAGAGACCTCAGGGAAACCTTTTCGGACACAATCTGCAGCTAGTTGAACAATAGCAGGGGAAGAATCTTCCCGATAATAAACCTTTCCACCATTTGTGGTGTCCAGGTCAGCCAGGAAGGGTGCAACAGCTCCAAAGGAAGGTGGAAATCGACCAGGGCTGGCTTCTTCAAGAGGAGGTTCACTCATGGCAATGAGGCCATTTGTAGAGACCTGTACAAAAAAATCCAAAGGCAATTTAAAATCAGTATTACATATATTATTTTCTTAAAACTCATTGAAAAAAAAACATTAAAAACTCATTGAGCACTCATGACAACCACCCCACAAAATGCAAAAGACATAGTGCCTACTGTGTCATTTGTACTCAATACTGAATTGCTATTCCCATTATCTCTAATAACAATAATTGACATTTATGTAGCACTTAGAATTTGTATAACACATTAAATACAGTATCTCATTTGATATAATTAATGAAGTGAGTCCTTCACAGATAACAATCAGGACAATTTAACTATTGAAGTAGAAGAGCACTTTATTCTAAGGCTGGGGAGGATTGCAAAGCTCTGGTGTACTACCACTAATGAGCCAAATTCTCTCCACTCCTACATAAGCTCTGGGGGAAAAAACCGTCCTGAATGAATTTAAGACACCCTGGTCACTGATCTGAGAGAGCTGGATTGATACAAAGAAACAAATAGGAATGGTAAGAGGCCTGAGGATTTATTACCAGTTTTCTTCAGAATTTAAATCTATATAAAAAAAAATTTACCAAACCAAAAAGATTTTTAGCAGCTTGTTCTCCACTTGGTGAATCCAGAGTAAAATGAATGAAGTCAGAGTTCTTTTCTTTTTTTTGTTGTTGTAAATAATTTTTTTGTTATAATCTTACTATCTCGACAAAAATGAACAAATCGACAATAACAAAAGGAACAAAATCACACACAAAACCACAAACTCCAAAATTTTTGCAGTTTGCTGCATCTTGTTTGCTCTATGAATCTTTTCTTAGCTCTTTGTATCTCTAGCATTTAGCAGTGTCTGATACATAGAAGGTACTCAATAAAAATGTTCGCTGGTTGATTGATTTTGTTGCTTTTAAAAATATCATTGTCCTTAGTGTGAATGTTGTTCTGATTCTTTGTTCTGCATCATTTTTTGAAAATCTTTCTCTATTTCCCTGCATCTTCATTAATTTGTCAATTATACTCCATTCCACCAATATGCCACAATTTATTCAATTATTCTCAAATCACTAGACCACTGTCAGAATTTTCCTATTAAAAATGAAACTGCTATGAATATTTTTGTATGAATAGACCTCTTTCTCCTTTTAGTAACACTCCTAAGAAATAATTCCAGTCGTGGGTGGTCAATGGGAATAAACAGTTCTGTAGATCTTCATATATGTCAGCATATTTCAGCATTCTCTTTTGTGCTACAAATTACTGCTCTCCGTAAGAAAGTAGCTAAAAGACTTTGGCAATCCCCCATCACACTATTTGTGTCCTCAGTACTATGTTTATAAACTAACATCTCACTATTCTTTCAAATTCACAGATGGTGACAGATTCCACTATTACAAAAGAACTCCCATTTTTATAGTCTTGTTCTTTTAATCTCAATGGACCGTAATTTTAAAAAATTAATTTCTCTAGACCTCCCCCAACATATGGAATCAAACTTAGCATTTCATGCACCCTTCAAAGGGCAACAGCATAAACACCAAGACCATAAATCTAAACAGTCAACTCTTTAACCATTTGTGGGTCAATTGGCAAGTTTGTAGGTTTGAGAGACTCGTCTTTTCTTTTTATCTTTTGTTGCCTTCGTTTCTGTTGACCTCTATGTTCATAATGGGAGAAAGGAAAAAGAAGGGTAGCTAAAATAAGGCAAGTTTATAATTTGTTTGAAAAAGATGACAAAATATTTGGTGGGTTAGGCGGAAGCAGCGGGAAGAATTCCAAAGTTTTGAAGTTGTTGGATTTCTCTGAGCTACCTCAAAGTTTGTTCCAAAGAAGAAATCTTTTTCTTTGCAACCTATGAAAAAAAGAGGGGGGAAAAACCTTCTCCTGACCAGACTTTAAGTGGCAGTTTCCTAGAATTAACTGGTACAGTCATCATTTTCCAGATTCAAATGGACAGGCTATGGAGAAGGAAGTTAAGGAAGGAATTTCACACAGACATTCTCACATTTGCCTCTCTCTTTCTTTCTTCCCCAAAATATAGTATTGCACAAACATCACAGTTAAAATTACATGTGGGAGTGTGGGAAAGGAACACACTTTCTTAAAGAGTAAGACTTTGGCAGCTACAGGCTGCTTGTAGGCAATTGTAGCATATACTTCTAGGGACCACATGGGTTTTCATTTAAATGGCCATTTCCAAATGGAGTTTAAATCAATGCAGCAACTTTGAAAAAATACTTCTAAGGCCTCCAGGAAACTAAAATGCAGGAATAGCAGTCTCAAGACATGAATCATTATCCCTGAAATGTACCTTCCTCACTGGGGTGCTGGCAAAATTACTTTGATTTTCAAATAATTATTCATAAAGTTCTATGAACTCCTTGGAGGAAGAGTATGGAAACATATGGTATATTGGGCAAAGTACTAGATGTGCAATCACAAAAGTCCTGTTTAGAGTTATGGCTCTGACATTTACCAGTTGTGTAAACCAAAGTGAGTCAATTAATCTGACTTAGCTTCAGTTTCTTCATCTATACAATGAAAATAAAACTAAATGAACTACCTATTTCACAGGGTTGTTGTGGAAGAGGAGGAGGGAGGGAGGGGAGAAAGAAGGAGGAAAGAAGAAGGTGAGGGAGGGAGAGAGAGAGAGAGAAGGAGGAGGAGGACAAGGAAAGGAGAAGGAAAAAAGAATAAGGAGGAAAATGAGAAAAAGAAGAAAAAGAAGAAACAGCAGCTATCATTATATAGGACTTTAAGGTTTGCCATGAGTTTCACATATATTTTCTTATTTAATGTTCCATTGGACATTTTGGCTTCTCAGTCCTAGTTTCACATTTGTGAAATGGATATATTACATAGTCCAGAGTATTAAATTCTGGACCTGAAAGTTCCACAGCCGGACCAGATTAAAACATAATTGGGAAATGTTTAACAAAATAAACAAAAACACAATACAACATAGATTATGTTAAGTTGTGGGTTTCTAAGTCAATATGAAGCTGCCAGGATCTACTTCTATTTGAGTTGGACACCACTCATGTAGCCTACATTTCATTTTCTTATTTAAAAAGTTTTTAAGATAATGAAATGTCATAGATATAACGTGCCCAGATTTCAGCAAGGCATTTTGGCAAAAATCTCTCACAATTTGTCAAGGTGGAGAGGTGTAAACAGCTACATGGATTCAGAAAAGACTGACTGACCAACTGGTCCCAGAGAGTCCAGTGAAACATCTCTAGCAAAGTGCCTAAATATTAATTTTGCCTCTGTCAGTATTCTGATAAATATTTACAATCAATGACTTAGATGAGGACATAGATGGACTGATGATTATCAAATTTGCCTAGGACATGAAGCTAAAATATAGATGGCATGTCAACTGGTAGATGGTGTAGTAGATAGAGTACTGGGACTGGAGTTAAGAAGTTCTGAATTCAACTCTGGCCTCTGACGCTTAGTAGCCGCGTGTCCCTAGGCAAGTCATTTAACCTCTGTTTGCCTCAGTTTCCTCAACAATAAAATAGGGATAATAACAACACCTACTTTGCAAGGTTGTTTTGAGTATTAAATGAGATAATATTTACAAAGTGCTTAGCACAGTGCTTGGTACATAGTAGGTGCTATATAAATGCTTATTCCCTTCCCCTTGTTCCTCTCCCCCAAACTGAAACTGTTTTGTTGCCAGAGTCTCTAAGGCCATCTATTCTCCTTAGGGATGACAATGGAATCACAACATTAGGACTCCAACACCTCAGTACCAAATGTGTTCTATAGTAATAGCTGACCAACTTTGGGGAATTACAAAACATTTTACAAACATTGTCTCATGGAGGAAATGGAAATAGCATTTAATAAGCTGAAGTAAAAAAGAATGGTTGTATCAGGCAAAGTATCCCATATTTCACTGCATTAATTGTCACCACTGCATAATTGTAGCACCCTGTTTTTTCAGTCCAAAAATTGGTTTATAACCTTTCATTGAGTAATTGTCACATGGTATAATTCTGTTCATCATGGTGCTTAAAAGGTAAACAGAGCAGCATTGTATTCACCAATGACACGTGGATACCCATTTATCTCTCACACATCGTGAATTTTCAGTGCACACACATTGTCTATATGTAAACAAACCAGCTAAATATCACTTGCTCCATTTCTACAATGAATGAATAATGAGTGGGAATCACCAATTGATACTCACTGGAAATATTAAGCACCCTTCCTTGGAACTGTTATATACATGGGCAATTAAGAGTTGGGAGTTTGTATCATACAAAACAGTTGTCAAAAGCTTCAAAAAGATGGGAATTTTGTTCAGAGCCATTTTTTTTTACAGGCATTTGGAGGGGTTTAGGGGAGAGCTCAAGCAAGTCACTGCTTTTACTCTGCCATCTTAGCTCCGCCCCAAGAGCTTTTCTTTTTTCTTTGTTTTTTAATGAGGTAATGGAGGTTAAGTGACTTGCCTAAGCTCACACAACTAATAAGTATCATGTGTCTGAGGCTGGATTTGAACTCAGATCCTCGTGACTCCAGGGCCACCTAACTGCCCCCAAAAGATGGGAATTTTGAATGTACCAGATGGAACTAAAGATGTTGGACTATGGCAGAGCATGGATGATGACAAAGTAAACACATCTGATATGAATGGCACTGAGGACAGAGCATCAGATAACAAAACCAATGAGAGCAGCACAGAATATTTGGACACAGAAGATTAAATTTTGTAAGTCCGTACTTTGCAACAGTGTAGTAAATTTTCTCAAGTGTAATAATTCAACTATAACGCATAAATCAATAGCAACTAATGTGTTAACTTTATGTTTCAGACCAGGAAAATATTTGTTGAACTGTCATGAAGAAATGATATGCATCGATTTGGACTATTCTAATTTAATGTATATTCACGAGTATTCTGTGCATCCTAATCTTGCACCAAAGACAGTTTAGTAATAAATGATGTTTAAGTAATATAGCCCAATTTTTTAAAAAGTTTCACATAATGGTCACACCCCACTTTTTTGCAAAAACTTGGAATAAAACATACGATGATTATGCGGTGAAATATGGTATGCAGAAGAAAACTGTATTGGAAGTGACCCTGTTTTAAAAGCATTGAGGAATGTATTTTCGTGATATTTCAAAGAAGGGTAGATATTGAATGATTAGAAAAGACAGATTTAATATTACCCCAAAATAGTGATTGATAGAGCATAATAACCACTGATTCAAGTAACTACCTTTTCATCTCTATGAACTCTTTATGAGAATGCTCTACATATTTGTCAACTTTATTCTTGATGAAAAGGAAACAAGCAGACGTTTGCACACAATTTTCTACAACAAACCATGTTGGCTATAAGTCACACAATAGACTGAAGAATATAAATAAGCAAATGAAGTATGTGGTCACTCAAAAGGAGAAGAGCCTAACACACCACATAGAAGGAACCAAATAGATAAAGAATACCTATTATTCCGACCATGATGTGCACTTGAATGAGCAGTTCATCAAGTTAATACATCAATACATATATTTTGGACAAGTACTGTAGAGATCTCATGAGCTGTGACCAAAACTGAACCTAAAGAAGAGATATTGGATTGCCTTTGGGAAATGGCACAATATAGTACTTTCAACCATCCCAAGATACTCTCAGATACAAAAACCCGTATTTCAAACACCAATATCCTTTCAGTGATACCATATGACTGAAAATTATGGAATAACGTAATATCCAAGGGATCAAAATTTTAAGTGACTCAAAGAGCAAAGGAGACTTTAGTGATAGGTATGAGCAGTTTGTGAATTACCTATTTGTGCAAAAAAGACTAGTGTAAAAGACAGACAGAGACAGACAGACAGACAGACAGACAGAGGTCAAAAGAATTATCCAGGAAATGTATGATCAGAAAAAGAGGTCAGCTGATCACGTAATGAGACAGGAATAACAGAGTCGTTATGTTGCATAGAGACCTACAAAATGTCAAAAGACTTAAAGGAAAGCTTCCTGCATGTTAGGTAAACCTTTATGGACTTTTAAGTGAGGCCATGGACAAGAACCTCACAGAAAGAAAAAGCATATATAGGGATTGCTATTGGCACCATTTGAAGGAGTACCTACATGAAAAATTATAGGAACATGGAAATACAAAGTGGATAACAGAATATCTCAATAGACTGGAACAGTAATCTTAACTAATAAGATGAAATTTAAAGGTCTGATATCTAAGATAGGCATGGAATTAATAGAAATACATAACAACAAGAACCAGTTGCCAATTGAAAAGTGACCAAAAGATATGAACAGATAATTCTCAAAAGAAGAAATGTAAACTATCAACAAGCATATGAAAAAACATCTCCACTTCCTTTCCTCTCACTCTGTTCTTAACTGTCTGCGTTATGGCTTCTGACATCATCATTCAACTGAAACTGCTCTCTCCAAATTTACCAATGAGATAATTCTCTTTCTCCTACCTTTCCAGTCTTCTTACATCTTACTCCCCATCACCCATTTCCCCATGGTGCAATCCAGTGAAACTTGTCTCCCTGCTGTTCCTTGTACAAGATCATCCATCTCCCAAAACTATACATTTTTACTGGCTTTCCTCCATGCCTGGAATTCTCTCCCTCCTCATCTCAACTTTCTGACTTCTTGGGGTTTTATTTTTATTATGAACTTTAAAAAAATCAGCAAGCATGAACATTTCAAATGATTAAGATCAGAAAAAAAGAAGACTTTTGTGGAACTTATATGTGGAACTGTGAACTTTTATAACATAATTTTTAAATGCATATTATATTTCTGAGTCTCAGTTCTCTCATCCAGAAAATGAGGTTAATAACAACTGCTCGAGTTTTAAAAACAAATGTTAAAAATTGTTTTCACATGCAGCTGGGAAATAAGATACACAGTCAATGGGGTATAGAAATCTATCCTGACCTAAAGGAAAATAGAAGGAGAAGGGGATAAGAAAAGGGAGGGGAATAGAAGGGAGGTCAGATTAGGAGAAGGGGTATTCAGAATGCACGCTGTCTTGGGAGGGGGAAGGGATGAGATGGGGAGAAAATTTGGAACTCAAAATCTTATGGAAGTGAATGTTGAAAACTAAAAATAAATAAATTAATAATAACAACTGCTCTCCCTACTTCACAGGATGATTATGAGAATAAAATGAGATCATACATGTAATTACTTTGTCCCAATCCTTATATTAAATTGAACATGATACTAATAAAACTGATCTATTTGTTTTTGTCCCATTCTAAACATTTTTTCCTCTCTTCAAATTTTTTAATATTTCATGAATGCTTTTTTCTCTTGTTTGTTGCTTTGAACCTTTTCTACTATGCCATGTTGTCTCTCTAAGAGGAAAGCATGCTAGACATGGAGTATGAGAACCTGGGTTCAAATTCTGACTCTGCCACTTACTAGAGTGTGATGCTGTACACATCATTCTCTGGGCTCAGCTTCCCTATTTGCAAAATTATGGATTCGGATTAGTTGACTTCCAAGTTCCACTCTATCTCAAAATCTGTGATCTCATGGGCCCTATGATATTTTCTTCTTCTTTGGAGGGGGTAGTGATAGAATTCTCAATAACTACATACTTCCCCCCTCCCAAAGAGAAGACCCTCCCTTGTAACAAACAATATAGTCAAGCACAAAAATTCATATGCTAATTTTATCTAAAAACGTATGTCTCATTCTGTACCTCTAATCCATCAATTCTCTATCAAGAGGTAGGTAGCATGCTTCACCAAGAGTCTTCTAAAGTCATGATTGGTCTTTGCATTGATCAGAGTTCTTAAGTCTTTCAAAGTTGCTTTCCTTTATATTATTGTACTCACAGCTTAATGCATTCTCCTGGTTCTTTTCACTTCACTTGGTATGAGTTAATAAAAGTTTTCCCATGTGTCTCTGAATATATTCCCCTTGTTGTTTCTTATGATATAATAATACTCTGTTACATTTAAATGCCACTTCTTTATAATATCAAAAAGTACTACTATAAGTACTTTTGTACCAATAGATATTTTTCCTCTGTCTCTGACTTCTTTGGGACTATATGCCTGGTAGGTCAAAAGCTATGCACAGAACAGTGATTTTTGGAGTATAGTTCTAAATCATTTTCCACAATGCCTGGATTAATTCACAGCCCCACCAACATGCATTAGCATGTCTGTCCTCTCACTGCCTCTTCAATAATGTCCATTTTCATTTTTTTTAATTTTTTGCCAACCAGATAGATGTGACATGGACCCTCAGAGATGTTTTAATATGTATTTCTCTTATTAATGATTATTTGTAGACAATTGTTTAATAAACCTTTATTAAGTGCTTGCTATGTGCCAGACACTGTGCTGAGCATTGGGGATAAAAGGAAAATTTTGAATTTTTTTAAGGATCCACTCTTAAGAAGCTCACAATCTAAACGGGGAGACAACATGAAAATGACTATATACAAATAAGCTATATACATATTAATTGGAGATAATCAACAGAGGAAAGGCACTAGCATTATGGGAAACTGGGAAAGACTTCTTGTAGAATGTGAGATTTTAGTTGTGACTTAAAGGAAACCAGCAAAGCTAGGACATGGAGATGAGGCGAGAATTCCAGGCATGGAGGACAACCACAAAAATGCCTAAAGCCAGGGGATGAAAATTCTTATTTGAGAAGTAGCAAAGAGACCACTGCCACTGCTTTGAAGAGTCCATAGGCATGGCTAAAGTCTTAGAAAACTGAAAGGTGGGAAGGGTCCTAATTATGAAGGGCTTTGAGTGATAAACAGAGGATTTTATATTTGATCTGAAAGCAATAAGAAGCCACTGGAGTTTATCAAATAGGAGGATGCCATTGTTAGACCTGTGTTTTAGGACAATCAATTTGACAGCTAAGTGGAGGATGATGGACTGGAATGAGAGAGACTTCTGAGTGCCTAGGAGGATGGTGAAACTATTCTCATACCATACCTCAGCTGCAATAAAGAAGTTCAGAAGGAGAGAGGATTTGGGGGGGAAGATGAGTTCAGTTTTGGTCATGTTGAATTTAAGGTATTTATGGCATGTCCAGTTTGAGATGTACAATAGGTAGTTGGAGATGAGACACTGGAGGTCAAGGGAGGTTAGGGCTAGATAGGTAGATCCGAGAAACATTTGTATAAAGAGGATAATTGAATCTATGGGAAATGATGAAATCATTGAGTAAAATAATATAAAGGGAGTGGAAAAGAGGTCCTGGGACAGAGCTCTAGGGTCACCTAAGGAGGCACAACCAGGATGTAGATTTGGCAAAGGAAACAGAAAAGGAGAGGTCAGACAGGTAAGAGACAAAAAGAAGAGACATTGTGTCACAAAAACCTAGAGAGAAGAGACTATCAAGGAAAAGAGGGAGATGTATCAAAAGTCAATAATGAAAAGGACTGAGAAAAGACCATTAGATTTGGTGATTAAAAGGGATCAATCAACCAAGGTTGGTTGGCCCCTTCTCCGCAATTTATAGCCTCAAAGTTACCTAAACCCCTAAGAGGTTAAGTATTTGTCCAGGTCCACACGCTATTTGTCAGATGTAGGATTTGACTAGGGCTTTCAGGCTTCAAGGCTGGAGTTAATCCACTACATTACTGCCTCTCAGTGAGATACAATACCTCATAATTCACCTCATAATCATCGCCACTGCATAATTGTAGCACCCTGTTTTTTTTTAAGTCCAAAAATGGTTTATAACCTTTCATCACGTAACCATCACATGGTATAATTCTGTTTGTCATGCTCCTTAAAAGGTAAACAGAGCAGCAATGTATTCACCAGTGGCATATAGATAGGGACTTATCTCTCACACATTGTGAGACACCAGCCTAGAATTCTCAGCGCATAGGCACTGTCAGTATATTTCTGAAAGATGACTTGCCTGGCTTATTTAGAGCACTAAAGTACCAATGGTATGAAGAGGCATAGGCACATAGGGAGCAGGAGGGCAGGTGAAGCGGCCATGAGTTGGTCACATGATATGGTAAGGCTTGCATCTTCCCAATTTTAACATATATTCTTGAGTATTCCGTGAATCCTAATCTTACACCAAAGACAGTTTAGTAATAAATGATTTTTAAGTAACCTTGGCACAATTTTTTAAAGCTTTGCATAATGGTTGCACCCCACCTTTTGTGAAATATGGTAGTATGCAATGTATCCCTGCTTTAGAGATGAGGAAAGGGTCTAAGAAAGATAAAGTGACTGACATGGAATTATGCACCTCGCAAGTATCACAGATTGGCTTCAAA
The DNA here is from genome assembly GCF_900497805.2 of Vombatus ursinus. Lineage (NCBI taxonomy): Eukaryota > Metazoa > Chordata > Mammalia > Diprotodontia > Vombatidae > Vombatus > Vombatus ursinus. The sequence continues at coordinate 10,970,817 of NW_020954576.1, forward strand.
TTCACAGCTTCCGACTCAAATCAGTGCTCTATCTACTACATTATTCATCTCAAGAAACATTAAGCACCTACTTAGGTATCACCTCAGGAAGCTGAGTTCATCTAGTGATGGTCCTAGATTTATTTTACTGAGTAAATAAGAATGATTTGAAAATAGTAGTCACCTGAAAATGGATTCTTTCAATGTATTTGGAAATAATTTGTTCTCTTAGCATTTTAAAGTACCCTAAAATCTAGTTTGCTATATTAATTTATACCACAAAACCAGATTCCTTAGCAAAATTAAACTTTACTTTCTCCAAATTATCAAAATTAATGAGATTTTACTAAACATGCATAAACAATCCTGAAACACCTTTAAATAATATTTGCTCTTTACACTGTTCCCATAGGTCAAGGATCCAAAAGCTGAAAACATAAGTGTCTAATGGCTAACAGCTGTAGTCACTTATTTTACAATTGTTTAAATCCAACTGGCCACCACTAAGAAGTCAGACGACATAGACTAGGATAGTTTTTTTTCCTTTCAAAAGGCACTTCCAGTTTCAAGGTTTTTCTTTAAATTAAGCATTAAAGAAAGTTGAATTCAAGCATGTGAATTCTTAAAATGAAATTTTGTATTCTTTAGTTTCACACACACACACACAAGTAACTGAGATTACCCAGTCAGGGTTGAACAAGAGCACAGAGATTGCAAATGATGGGTCTTCAGAAATGCAAGTCATATAGTGAACAGATAATAAAACCTGGGAATGTATGGAAAGGGGTTAAAAAGCACTGCTTTTGGAGTCAGAAGTCCCAGGTTTGAATCCTGGCTCTCATACTTGTTTTATCAACATCAACAAACATAACACTTACTGTGTGAGAGGCAATCTGCTAAGTTCTAGAAATACTGTAGAAAGAAAGGCAAAAACATGTTCCTGCCCTCAAAGAGCTCACATTTTAATGGCACATGACTTTGGGCAAGTCACCTAATCTCTGTTAGCCTCAGTTTCCTGTAAAACGGGAATGATTACAGTATCTCCCTTCCAGGTTGTTGTAAGGAAAAGTGAGATAATATTTGTAAGGTGTTTATAGTATCTGGCATATAATAGGTGCTATATAAATGCTAGTCGTTATTATTATCAATTTTCTTGTCTGTAAAATGAAAGGGTCATGGGCAGCTAGGTGGTGTAGTGGACAGAGCATCAGCCCTGGAGTCAGGAGGACCTGAATTCAAATCCAGCCTCAGATACATGATACTTACTAGCTGTTTGACCCTAGGCAAGTCACTTAACTCCAACTGCCTCACCAAAAACAAAAAGAAACAACAAACAAAAACAAAAACAAAAAATGAAAGGGTCAGATTATATGATCCTTAAGGTTCCTTCTAGCTCTAAATTCAATAGTCCAGTTAGGCAGATAAGGAGAGAAGGCAGAAAGGGAAGGGGGGAATAGGTTAGAGCAAATTACAATATTTTGTACTATTCTTCCAACACTTTCTAAATGATGTTATAGATGGGGTTTTTTAACCTTCATGCCATACTCCCTATTAGATTTCTAACTCCCCAAGTGAAGAGTGTGTTATATTACAGAATCTCAGGGTTATAAGGGGTTTCAGATGTCAAACCTGAAGAAGAAGCCCTTCTACAAAATACCTTATAAATGGTCATGAATCCTTTGCTTGATGATCTCCAATGAGAGAGATTTCACTACCCCTTGAGGCAGCCCTTTCTATGTTTGAATAACTTTAATTATTAAGAAGTTTTTCCTTATATCACAGCTAAATTCACTTCTTCCACCCATTTGTCCTAGAAGGGCAAAGCTAGGAATAAGTACTACCAAGTTTAATCAATCTTTAAAAAATTTACAGAATCAAAGACTTAGAGCTAGAAGGTACCTTTGAGATCATCTAGTCCAACACCAATCATTTTACAGATGAGGAAATGGAGGTCCCACCAGGTTAAGTAGCTTAACTTAAGGGCCACAAGAGACAATAAGTCACATAACCAGAAAGTGAACTCACATCTTTGGACTCCAAAATCACCAACTGGAGACAACTGTCATGTCCTCTCAGCTTTATGTCATTTGCAAATTTGATGAGCATACATCTAAGCCTTTATCTAAGCCATTAATAAGAACATTAAATAGCACAGTACCAAGGACAAATTACTTGAGATATCCACTGAAGGACTCCTGTCACAATAATATTGAATCATTAACAATGACTCTTTTGAGTCCAACCAACTAACTAATTCTGATTTCAACTGATTGATTATTGTCTATTCCTCTCTCTCCAATTTCCCCAGAAAAAGAATGAGATACTTCATCAAAAGCTTTGCTAAAATCTAAGTAAACTATATCCAAGCATTATCCTCACCTACTAGTTTAATAATCCTGTCCAAAAAGGAAATGAGGTTAGTATGGCAAGATGTGTTCTGGATAGTTCTTCATAATTACCACTTCCCTTTCTATATGTTCATCAATCACCTCTTTAAAGCATAGAATGTTTGAGGAGTTTAATATGAAACCAGTTTGCAAAGATAGGTTAATGTCAGAGTCTGAAAAGCTTTTTAAATATTAAATGAAGGAATTGGTATTTTGTTCTAGAAGTAATAAGGAGCCTCTGATGCTTCTTGACCAGGCAAGAGTCATGGTCAGATCTGTGCTTTAGGAGTACCAATTTAACAGTATGGATTGGAGAGGGAAACGCTAGAGGCAGAGAGACCAATTAGGGAACTACTGCAGTAGTCTAGTTGAGAGGCGATAAGTAGCTGAATGATGTTTCTAGCAACTGTGTAGAAAGAAGGATTGAAGCAAAGAAAACAGTAGGAGGGAAACTAATTAGGAAGCGGCTAAATGGCATCATAGATGAGTGCTGCATCTGGAGTCAGGAAGAACTGTGGTTAGTACCCCTGCCCTTGGGGCCCCGTGCTCCGTCCTTCCAAATGGAGGGTGGACATTAGGGAGTTCCTCCCAGATCAGTCCTCCATTTAAGGACACTCAGGGCAAGCCATTTACTTCATCGTTTCTTACCTGGCTTCCGTCCTCTAGACTTCGTCATGCTTCTGTAACCAGTCCCTTTCTTCCCTTTTCTGCTTTCTTTTATATGCTGTCTTCCCCTCATTAGATTGTGAGCTCCTTGAAAGTAGGGACGGTCTTTTGCCTTTCTTCTAATCCTCAGCACTTAGCATAATGAACGGCATATAGGAGGTGCTTAACAAATAACTACTGACTGACTAACCTAGTTCAAATCTTCCCTCAGAGCCTCAGTCTCCCTATCTGTAAAATAGATAATAATAGCACCTACCTCACAGTGTTGTAAGAATCAAGTGAGGTAAGATATGTAAAATACTTTGCAAACCTTAAAACAACACATCAAAGCTAGCTATTAAACTATTACAATAGATGAAAATATTTGTGACAGAAGGCCTAGATTCAAATCTCTACTCTGTTGCTTATGATCTGTGTCAACTTGGACGAAGTGCATAATTTCATTGAACCTCAGTTTTTTCCGCTGTAAAATAACAGAATTTGACTGTTTCCTTTTAACTCTAAATTCTGTTATACTACTATGTGCAAAATAGGAAAGATGTAATGAGGTCCCAGATTTAGGAAGTGACTGTGCTGACTTAAAAGGAATTAATCTGAAAAACATCATACACAAAAATCTATAGAAGCTGATATTAGAATAGATATGACTGAGAGGAGAAATATGTGGAAAATTACTTGCAGGGTAATGAAGATAGTCTATCTTCTGCTGATACCTGGGAGGAGCAGAATGTCTACATTTTGAAGTTAGAGTAGTCAGAAGTAGGGAAAAGAGGGTAAGGAATAGGAAACCAACAGATTATAGCCTTTTAAAGATGGATTTTGGGGGCATTCATCCCACAGAATCACTGACTTAGAGTCGTATCCAAGTCAAAGAACTTACATGTGTCCCTACTGAAATTCATCTTTAGACTCAGCCCAATCTTTTTTACTCTCATCTCTTTCATACAGTGTGTTATCTCTCTCACCTTTGTGTCATCTGCAAATCAGCTATAGATAGACAGACAGACAGATAGATAGATAGATAGATAGATAGATAGAAGAGCACCTAGGTGGTGTGGTGGTAGAGTGCCTGACCTGGAGTCAGAGGCAAGATTTGAATATAGGTCTTCCTGATTCCAAGTCCAGCATTCTATCTACTGTGCTACATTTCCTCTGAATAATAACACTGAACAATAATAATACCTCAGACCTGCATGACCTGGAAGCTACCTGGTGCAGTGGATAGAGTGCTAGGTCTGGAGTCAGGAAGACTCATCTTTCTGAGTTCAAATCTGACCTCAGATACTAGCTGTGTGACCTTGGGCAATTCACTTAACCTTGTTTGTCTCAGTTTCCTCATTCATAAAATGACCTGGAGAAGGAAATAGCAAACCACTCTAGTATCTTTGCCAAGAAAACCTCAAATGGGTCATGAAGAGTCAAGCACAACTGAAAGACATCTAAACAACAACATAGGGCAGCTAGGTGGCGCAGTGGATAGAGCACCAACCGTGGAGTCAGGAGGACCTGAGTTCAAATCTGGCCTCAGACACATAACACTCAATAGCTGCATGACTCTGGGCAAGTCACTTAACCCCAATTGCTTCACACACACACACAAAAAATAGTTATATATGACAATATAGAGATGACTTATCTGAGTCACCAATAAAAATGTTAAACCACACAGATTCAAGCATGAGACATGCCACTGGAAACCTCAGACCAAGTTGATATTGAACCATTAATTTTGTATGTACTCTTTGATTATTTGGAACTATTCAACTAGTTCCAAATTTATCTAAATATATTATCATCTAGACCCTATCTTTTTCATCAGAGAAGTATAAGATACTTTATGAAAACATTGCTATAATCTATATAAATTATATTCATAGCATTCCCTCATCTGACAGTTTCATAGCCCTGTGGGAAAAAAAAAAAAAAGGAAAGAAGGTTAGTCTGGCATGACCTGTTCTGGATAAAGCTGTCTTGGCTGTTTGTAATTAATACTTCATTTTCTAGATGTTCACTAATCATCTCTTTGATGATTAATGATCCATTCTAGAATTTTCCCAGGAAACAAAATGAAGTTCACCGACCCATTATCACTGGCCATTGATCAAGGTGGCAGATCCCATATGACATTTTCAGTGGCTCAGTGATCTGATTCAGGAATGATTATTCAAGCATGACCTTTTTCCCTTAGTACATAGGCTTGTGTCCAAAGAACAGCTGGTCACATCTGCTGAGCATGCACTGGGGAGATTGAACTTAGACCTTTCATTTTCATAGAATGGGATACTGTGTAGACACTAGAACAATATAATGTAGGGGCCTATTGAGTAAATCTTCAGTGAGAAAATGCTGTGTCAAAATGGCTAATCACTTCAATCTATTTCAGAGGATCATAGATTTGGACATGAAAGGAACCTTAGGACCCATCTACTCCAACCTCTTCATTTTACACATAAGTAAATTAACCCCAAAGTTAAATGACTTTCCCAAGGTCACACACACGCTAAGTAACAAAACCAAGATCCTAAACCACGTCCTCCGACTTCAAATCTAAGTTTTCTACCAGACCAAACTTCCTGCCTAATTCATAGGCATTAAATTTTCCTTGCTTTCAGTTTTCACCATATTAAGCCTAAGATGTTCTACCTGGCATGTACCTAGTCATTTTATAAATAACATTAAATATATAGTTGTTTTATCTTTTTCTGCAGACCTCACTTGTAGGTCTCTATTTCTAATTGCCTACAGGAGGACATCTCCACTTGATCGTCCAACCATACGTGACCTTAAATTCAAGGCTAAAAAAAGAATTCCCCTTTCTTCTGAAACCAGAGCCCCTTTCCAACGACACCTTCTCACATCCCCAAAATAAGACCATCTTTGACATATTTCCTAAATCTAACTTGTCATTATGTTTTATCATTCTTCCTTTGAAATGTGTATAGGATTCACACATTCCTTTTCTTCCTCATTACCACTCCCTGATCTAGGCCCAGATTACTCCAACAGCCTCCACCTAACTTCCCTGCCATCTGTCCACTGCAGCCCATCTCAGACACCCCTTTCAAAGCACTGCTTTCATTTTGTCTTTAGGACCTAACGTGCTTCCTTTACAACCTATCCCTCAAATTCAAATTCCTCTGCCTGACTTTCAAACGCTTTCATCAAGTGACTCCATCTTAACTACCTAATCTCATATCCTAATATTTCCCAAACATGTAGAAAGTACCTCAGATCAGGGATCAGAAGGTCTGTGTTCAAATTTGACTCTGCTTCTTATTACGTGTGTGACTTTGGACAGATTGCCTTAGTTTCTTTATCTTTAGGGTAAAGGAGTTCAATTAGATGATCGCTAATGTCTCTTAAAGGAATGATCAGTCCTCACTGGCCCCACAACATGACATACTTATTTCTGCTTCCACGCTTTTGCTTATACTGATTTCCCTGCCTAGAATCTCCTCTCCCTTTCATGATACTTCAAGTCTAGCCTTATTCTCAAGACTCCTCAAGTCTCTCTTCTTATATGAAGCTTTCCCTAACTGCTCTAATTCATACCAACTCTCATGATGACTTCTTACTGTACTTGGGACCATTATATATTAAAAGTATATTAGTTGAGTGTATTAGTTGGGTATTATTATTAGTATATTAATTGAGTGTATCTTCTCAACCAAATTGTTAACTCCCTGAGCATAAGGATGCCTTTCCTCTTATTCTTCACTGTATCTTAGATGTGCCTAGAGTCAAGCGTGGGGAACCTGCAGCCTTGAGGCTACATGTGGCCATCTAGGTCCTCAAGTGCGGCCCTCTGACTGAATCCAAACTTCACAGAACAAATCCCCTTAATAAAAGGATGTGTTCTGTAAAACTTGGACTCAGTCAAAAGGTTGCACCCAAGGACCTAGAAGGCCACATGTGATCTCGAGGTCATAGATTCCCCACCCCTGTGGCCTAAAACGTTCCTAGAAGAGATCTAGGCACAGAGTAGAGAAGAATAAATGATCAACTTTACCCTCTTCCCTCTCAGGATACCAAAAGGCTTTCAGTACTGCTCATAAAATATTTAGTTCTTACATATACTATCCAATATCCAAAAAAAGAGTTTGGAATTCTCTCACATATATACAAAAAATAAAAACCTACCCAGTCATTCAGGTAATGGAATGATAGAAATTTATTTTGGAAACAATCAAATCCCAGAGCTTGTTTCCAAGTCTTTAGAATGTCCCCAGATATTTAGGTTAATACCACAGGAAAGAGTCCTGGAATAACAAGAGGCCTGGGTTCAAATTCTGCCTCTGACACTGTATGACTATACGCAAACTGCTCAACCTCTAACCGCCTTAATTTCCTCTTCTATAAAATGGGGGTGTAGTACCTGCAGGTCCCTGTTGCTGTGAGAAACAAATGAAATAATGTATCCAAAGAGCTTTGCAAACTTTAAAGCTGCATAGGTCATTTGTGGGAATATCTGAACTTCAGCTTTCTCATCCATAAATGAAAGAGTTAGACAAGATGACCAGTATACTAGATCTGGAATCAGAGGACCTAGATTTGGTAACTTTGGACAAGTCACAAAACCTCTCTTGGCTTTAGTGTTGTCATCTGCAAAATGAATGAGTTGGACTGAATGACCTCTAAGGACCCTTCCAGATTTAAAACTGCTTCTGTGATAGAAAGAAGGAAATAAGTATTTATTAAGCACCTACTATGTGCCAGGTGTTCTACAAATATTATCTCATTTAATCCTCACAACAACCCAGGGAGGTAGGTAATATTATTATCTTCATTTTAAAGTTGAGGAAATTGAAGCAAACAGATTAACTCATCCAGTGACACAGCTAGTAAGCATCTGAGGTCAGGGGGCAGCTAGGTGGTGCAGTGGATAGAGCGCCGACCCTGAACCTATACACTGGGCAAGTCACTTAACCCCCATTGCCTAAAAGTATAAAAAAAAATTTTTTTTTTTTTTTGGTGAGGCAATGGGGGTTAAGTGATTTGCCCAAGGTCACACAGCTAATATCAAGTGTTTGGTCCGAGGTCACATTTGAACTCAGGTCCTCCTGAATTCAGGGCTGGTGCTCCATCCACTGCACCACCTAGCTGCCCCCAAAAAAATTTTTTTTAAAAAAGCATCTGAGGTCACATTTGAACTTTGGTTTTCAGACCCTCCTCTCTATCTGCTGGGCTCAGGGTTGGGGAACCTGCAGCCTCGGGGCCACATGTGGCTCTCTAGGTCCTCGAGTGCATCCCTTTGACTGAATTTAAACTTCACTGAACAAATCCTAATTTGTAGGATATATATCAACCTCTAAGGTCCCTTTTAAACTCTAGTTCCAAGACATTTGGTGTGTGGCTTTGAAGATTTCTCTTGGCAATGATTCACCTCCCTGAGTAGGCTTATTTTAGAGACCAGACAGCAGCACAATAGATAGAAAGAACCCTTGGAGGGTTCTGCAATAAAGCCCTGCTTAGAGTCAATTCTCTGTGAGTTTTTGACTTAAGCATTCTTATGTAAAGCAGACAAGCTACACGTGGGCGTTGTCAAAGGCAGAGTTCAACCAGCCCTCTTACAAAACATGTCCATTTAACAGGAAGGATACAATGGTATGTGTGTTTTGTTTTATTTTCCCCACTTCTGGAACACGTACAATAACTATAAATTCCACATGAGGGGGAGAAGAAAGAGATGAGATTGGGTTGGGATCAGTAACACTTCATTGGGGGGGGGAACCCAACTTATATATGGAGTTTACTAGAAGCCTGGACAGATTTTCTGTCATCAGACGTGAAGTTCATTAGAACTCTGAAGGTTGCCTGCTTTCACTCTTCTTTTAGGGCCTGCAATGGTGACAATACAATGCAACAGGAAATTAGATCACAAGGGTTCTCTCAGTCCATTATACTGCTGTCTAGGCTCTAAAATAAGACTACTTAGGGAGGTGAATCATTGCCAAAAGATACCTTGAAAGCCACACACAAAATGCCTCTGAAATCAGTCCTTGGAAGTACATAGAGATTTCTTCTGCAAATTAATTACCCAGGGACAGAGAATCAGTCTTAACCCCTTCGTGTCAGCACTTCTGACCTCTTATGATTTGGGCACCATGTGGCATTTGAGCATGACTCTGGGTTCTCAGCTCTCGGCCATGCAGGGCTGAAGCCAGCTGAAGGTGATTTAATCCTGGGCTTGTACAGTGTACAAGTTGTACAGTGAAGGTCGTGCGCTCCCTCCTCCAAACTAACAGGACAATGGAAAAATTACAAGCAAAGTTCCTAGGCGCTAAGTTCCCCTTACATTAGGATTTTTCTTTTGAAGGAGATGCAAATTCCTGTCTGGAATTCAAAGGCAGCATAAGACAGAGATGCCAAAGTGGAGAAAAGTGTGGCTCCCCGGGTTCCTTTCTTCTCTAGACGGCGGAAACCAACTGAAAGGCAACTCCCAAAGAGACTTTGGGAGAAGCGGAGAGGAAGGCAAGAACGCAGTTGAATGGGAGCGGCGCACAGGAGGCAGTAGGGACGCGGAAAATACAAACCCGAGGGGTGTTAACGAGACCCCAGAGCTTCCCCTCACACTAAGCCCCGAGACTGCCTCAGGAGCCCTTCCCCGAGCGCCTGGGTCTACACGTCCCCCACGTCGGGTCTCATCTCTGCTCCAAGCACCCTTTCGCCAGCCCAGAATATCCCCCACCATCCCCCTCTCTCTCTCGCTCCCCATTTTCCCTTACACTCCGACCCCAACATACACACACACACGCGCACACACACACACTCACACACGAGGACCGTACTCACATAGACGGAGGAGATATCATATTTGTCATAGAAGTGGATCCGCAGGCGGAGCTCCAAGGCTGAGGAGATGGAGTCGTCCCCAGATTCCAGCTCCTGGTCCCCCTGCTCGGGTCCGAAAGGGAAGAGCTCCTGCCGACTCAGGCAGTCCCCGGGCACCGCGGGCAGAAGTAGCGCCAAGGGCAGCAGTAGCACAATTCGCGTCCATGCAGTCATCTCCCCTCTCTTCCTCTTAAGACCCCTTGGGGACAACACGTCCCAATGAGGTGCTCCCCAAATCCAAACTTTTCAGAGACCTAGAAGCTGAGCAGGGTCCCCAGCAACCGAGAAGAAGGGTGACGCCCGCGGCCGAGCTGTAATCAGAAGCCCCTCAACAGCCCCCACAAGCCTCCAGTTCAGAAAATTCCAAACGGGGAAATCGGGGAGGGGAGCCAAAGGGGGCATGGAGAGAGGAGGGGAAAGGGACATCTACCCAATCAACCTCAGAGGATCAGAACCAATAGGAATGAGGAAGGAGGGGTCACTCCTCCGACCCCTTCCCATGTCCAGCAGCTGTTCTGAAGTAAAGAGGTTTGGGACCCTTCCTTGTGTGCATTTTATTTTTTATTTTTTCTCCCCGTATTTTTTCCGGCGTTCTTCATTGAACTCCATCATTATTCATCTCAATATTAGGACTTCATAATTTCTGAAGGCAAATGAATGGTCCCTCCGGAGAGGAAGAAGGTAATTGTCTGGATTTTGTTGAAAGTTTTACATTTTATAAAATCCTCAATTGGCTTGGCTATTGATATTTTTTAAAGTAGAAGAAATCTCTTTGGTTTGCAAATAGGGTCCCTTTACAAGGCTGCTAGAGTCTACCTTGGGAGTTGTAGACTCATAAAATTGCTAGTTCAGAGATGCCATCGCCAGCTATTTGTCGAGAAACAAACGTGCCAGGACAATGTTCTTTTTTTATCAACTAAGGATCAGCTGTGTGTAGTTATCATAGAATCTAGAGCTGGAAGGGACATTCGAGATGCTCCAGTCTAGCTCCCTCCTTTTACAGAGGAGGCCCCATGTGGTTGCATGACTTTCCCAGTTTCTCAGAGATAGAAAGTAGCAGAGGTCCTCTGATCCAAAATCCAGTGTTCTTCACACCACCGCACAGCTGTCTCTATATACTACCATTTGTCAACCTTGGAGTCAGTGTTGGCATAAATACAAAGACCTATAATGTATGGTCTCTGCCCTATTTCCTTTATATTACCCCGAACCAAACTTGGTGACCTCAGCTCCCATGGTATCAATTAATATCTCTATGCAGATGATGCTCACATTTTTATATACTGCCCTAGTCTAAGCTAGTGACCCATTTCCAACTGTCTCTTGCACATCTTAAACTGAATATGGCATAGGTATCTCAAACTTAGCATGTCCAAAATAAAACTCATTACCTCTCCTTCCCTACCCAACTCCATCACACCCTACCGAATTCTATGATTCTCTCTTACTGTTGAGAGCACAACCATCCTCCTAGTCACCCAGGCTCACAACCTCAGTGTTACCTTTAAGCCCTCACCTTAACCTCACAGATCCCATCCGTAGCCAAATCTTATCCTTTCTATCTTCACAACATTTCTCTGCTCCCATACAAGCCTAGTTCATCACCTCTCGCCTGTACTAGTGCTATAACTTTCTGACCGATTTCCCTCCCTGCCTCAAAGTCTCTCATTATTCCAATCTGTCTTCCACTCAGTTGGCAAGGTGATTTTTCTAAAGTGTAGGTCTGCTTATATCATCCTAGTGCTAAATGAGCTACAGTAGCTTCCTATTACCTTTAGAATAAAATATAAAATCCTTTGTTTAGCATTTAAAGCTCTTCATAATCCAGCCTCTTTTCTACCTTTCCAGTCTGCTTAGACTTTACTCCCTACCACATTCTCTCTGGATCAGATAAACTGGGCTATTTCCAGTTCCATGAAGACAACCCTCTGTTTCCTCTCTGCTTGGAATACTCTATCCCCTCATCTCTGCCTCTTGGCTTTTTGACTTCCTTCCTTGACTTTCTTCAAGTATCAGCTCAAAACCCACCTTCTATAGGACGTCTTCCCCACTTGTCACAGTTACTAGGGCCTTCCACTTGCAAATTATCATTCATCTACTCTGTATGTATCTTGTATGTACCTAGTTGTTTACATGTTGTTTCTCACATTAGAATGAATGCTCTTTGAAGTCAGGGACTGGTGCTTTTTGCTTTTTTTTTTTTTGTATCTCTAGCACTCAACAGTATCTGGTGCATTGTAACTGCTCAATATATGCTTGTTGCCTGACTGACTGACTTCCAAAATTTTACAGTCTATTTGGAGAGGGAAAAAACCTAGTAGTCACTTAAATTTAATTAAATTCAACAAACATTTATTTATGAAGCTAATGCTATGTGCAAGGCACTGTTCTAGATGCTGGGAATATAAAGGTGAAAAATAGTAATTCTTGTACTCAAGTACCTTATAATCCAGGGCATATAAGGAGTTGAGGGGAAGAGATGTCATAGACACACATAACTATTCATACAAGTTAGAAATTGTTTGGGTGTGAGGGAAAGGGTGAGTAGAATGGTCTGAGAAATTCAAGAAGGGAAGGATTTCTGACTAGGGGAAAAAGATTAAAAAAGGCTAATTGGTAACTCGGTTCTTAAGAGAGAGGAAACACATGAACAATTAGAGATTGGGAGTAGGGAAGAATCTGGTAGAGGCATGGCTGATAACATGCTAAGATAAAAAGGCAGAAGAAGGCAGAGAAAAGTAAGTAGTCTGTTTAGACTGGAGCATAGAGGATGTGAAGGAAAACAGAAGGAACCAAGACTGGAAAGTCCATTGGAACCTTGAATTCCATGCTAATGAATGTGTATTTTATCTATTAGTCAATGAGAAAATATTGGAGGTTTTTGAGCTAAGTGACCTGATCAAACCTGTGACTAAGTAATCATTAGAAAGATAGCTTTGGGAGCCTATGAAGAATGGATTGTCAAGAGAAGAGATTGGAGATAGTAAAATTACCTAATTGATAGGTTGGAGAGAGGAGATAGTGGAAGAAAGGAGATCAGTTAACAGGCTGCTGCAATAATTCAGTAATGTGGACATGGAATAGGGTGATAGCAGTGCCAATGAAGAGAAAGAAAGGGACAACTCCAAGAAAAATGGCAAAGGAAGAATCCATAGGTTCTGGGATCAATTTCATAAGAATAAGAAAAGAATCTAAATATAACTCCTCAGAGACTGGAAAATTAGATGGTTGGGAAAGAGAACTAGTTAGGATGGGAACTTGAGGTTGAGTTTTAGAATGTAAATTTGAAGTGATAATTGGGAACTCAAGTGGAATTCTCCTGTAGGCAGATGGAAATAGAGAACTGAACCTTGAGTTATGCTAAATTCTCTAAGCTAACCTCAAGTCCCAAACAATATTAAAAGAATATCATTATTTTTTAATTTTTATTTATTTTTAATTTATGGATAAAACAAGCATTTCCATAATATAATATAATAAAAAAGATTGTACATAAAAATCCAAATCTATTATGTACAACTTGCTATTCCATTTAAATATATAATAAAGTTATCATGCAAATTTATTTTTCCCTTTAACTCCCCACCACCCTAGAGATGGCTACTATTAGACACAAATATGTATACACACACACACACACACACACACACACACATAATCGTTCTATATATACTTCTATTTATCACTTCTTTCTCTGGATGCAGATAGTTTCTTCCTTCATATGTCCTTTGTAGTTAACTTGGGTATTTATAATAGTCAAAATTACTTATTTGTTCAAAGTCATTCTTAAAACAATTGCTGTTACTGTATACAACTTTTGGTTCTGCTCGTTTCGCTCTTCATTATTTCATGCAAGTCTTTCCATGTTTTTTTAAGATCATCAAGCTCATTTCTTACAGCACAATAGTGTTCCATAACAATCATATACCATAACTTGTTCAGTCATAAACATAAAAGGGTATTATTTTTGAACCAGCAGTCTAAATGAATGAATGAATAAATAAATACTAAAAATATCTTCTAAATAGAAAGCCTTCAGGTTCCTCATATCATTTTTAACCTTTAATTGTATTACTTTAATCATTTAAAATAATGATTACTACTGTATGCTTTGTTATAAAATACTGAGACTTTTTCCTTCCATTAGTCTCTTGTGAGTAAGGGCTGTTTTCATTCTTTGTATTTATATCTTCTAGCGCCTAGCAAAGTGCTGGAATAAAGAAAATGTTTTTTTAAATGTTTGTTAATTGATTGGTTGATTCATAGTATCTCTTTAGTTTGTCTCTTTATCTTTGTCTCTACAGTTACTTAAAGCCATGATCATCTCCAGCCTGGCCTATAACAACTTATTCATTTCCAGGCTCCAAGACGGCAGCACAATCCTCTCTTGTAGAATTTTACAGGCTTCTCCAAGCCCATAAATATTTTTAATTAATTCTTTTTTTCTTCTTTTGTTTTTATTTTTCTTTTTTTTGCCTTGCTCACAAGTTAAGACCTTGTGTGTCAGCACACAGATGAATGGTAGGGATGGAAAGGCAAAGACATTGTACCAGGAGAATGCAGTGGTGTTACCACACTCTCCAAGATTACATGCAGCAGTGTACTTAAACATGAGAGCTAATGTAATCATTATATGTGCCAGGCATTTTGCTATGTACTGGGAATGCAAATACAACTAAAAACAAAAGCCTTTCTGTCTTCAAGTATCATATTCTAAAGGGGTAAGACAGCAAATTTTAAAAAATGCAGAAAGTGGGTGAATGGGGAGAAAGGAAGGAAATGAATTCACTTGACATTATGGGAGTGAACTTCAGAGAATAAATGATGGTGGATCTGGGGCCTTCCTCAAGATGGAGGTTCCAGGAAGATTGTACCAGTGAGAGTCAACTCACCAGTGGGATGCAGGGATGAAAGGAGAAGGTAGCTAAATCAAAATGGCAAAGTCTCCATAGGCTAATTCCAATATCACTATGCTAACACCCCTACATTCAGTCTCCATCTCCCAGTACCCCTATTTTAAAACAGTCTGCCCTTCTATGTGTATACCTATACCACTTGCCAGTGTATTCACCCTTTGGAAAGATAATCATAACGGTGGCTTTCACTTAACCTCCCAGTGTTCCACCGTAGTTCTCTAAAACTGCAAATTACAGATGAAATCCCTACTGGGTAGATCAGTACTTGCCCTGCAAGTTACAGTCATGCAAATGCCTGGACCATTCAGAGGTTAATGAATTGCCCATAGCCACCTAGCCTAGAATTGTCAGAGACTGAACTTGAACCCAAGGCTTCCTGACTCAAAGGTCATTGAACTGCTTTCTTTTCTCTTCTCTTCCCTTCCCTTTGTTCCTCTCCTCTCCTCTGTTTTCCCTTCTTCTCTTGTACCTTTCCTTCTCTTCACCCTTCTCTTTCCTCCCCTCCCTTTCCCTTCTCTCCTATTTCCTTCTTTCTCCCCACCCCTTCCTCACTCTTTCTCTCCCCCTCTTCCCCCTCTCTCTTTTTTTTCCTTTTCCTTTCTCTCTCTCTCTACATATATTATTCACTACAGTGATGAGTCAGGTTAAAAATTTTTACTGCTCTAAACATTCAACCAGGTTTTTCCCAAATTACTTCATTTCCTTTCCTCTGATCTGTTCTCATCCTCTTCCCTCTGCTCCCCTCAGGCAAATTTATTGCATATATTCTTTTTTTTTTTAATTCTTTACCTTTTCAGAGCCTTTTTAAGGCTATATCCTGTGCCAAGAATACTCCAAATTGTTCAACTTCTCCCTTTCCATTATTCAAATAGCTACTGAAACCTCAGTTTCTCCATTGCTCTTAATTTTCATCATCTTCCTTACTAAAATTTTGTGAACAAATTTATATTATAAACATGTTTTACTCTAGGCTACCATCTCCACTTCAGCAAGTAAGTTGACTGTTTGCTTATTAACTTACATTTTACACTATTTAGTTAAAATTCTATATGAAATTATTGTAGTGTATGTCTGTCTTTTCTTCCATCCATGTCTCATTTTTTATCATCAATAACTTATTTAAATATTTCAGGAGCAAGTTGTTTTAATTGCTTGTCATCCTTTTCTCATTTTTATTCTTTGCTTTGCTTTTGTACTAATTTTGACCTTTGCTTTAATAAACCAGTTGTTTGACAGTACACGGACAGCTAATTCCAAATGACTCCCAAATAAGTAATGAATCATTTTCTATCTATTAAAATACAATCAATTTCATCTTTGTGATGTCATTTGTGATGTCACCATGTTTAGAGTTTTTAAATTATTTTATTTTTTCTACCAATTTTCAAAAAATTAATTATTTACTTTTAACATTCATTTAAAAATTTTTTTTGAATTCCAAATTCTCTCCCCCATCCATTGAGAAGGCAAGCAATATGATATCAATTATATATGTGAAATCACGTAAAACGTATTTCAATATTAGCCATGTTTCAAAAAAAGCAAGAAATAAATTATACTTCAATTTGCACTCAATTTATCAGTTCTTTCTCTGGAAATGGATAGCATTTTTCATCATGAGTACTTTGGAATTCTCTTGGATCATTGTATTGATCAGAGTAGCTAAGTCTTTCACAGTTGATCATCATTACAACATTGTTATTACTGTGTGCAATGATCTCTTGGTTCTGCTCACTTCATTTTGCATCAGTTCCTATAAATCTTCCCAGGTTTTTCTGAAAGCATCCTATTCATCATTTCTTACAGCACAATAGTATTACATTACAATCATATACAAGAACTTGTTCAGCCATTCTGCAATTGATGGGCATCCCCTTAATTTCCAATTATTTGCCACCAGAAAAAGAGCTAATACATGTGTGTGTGTGTATGTTTTTTTAAATCTCTTTGGGATAAAGAGCTGGTACTGGTATTGCTGGATGCACAGTTTTACAGCCTTTTGGACATTGTTCTCTAAAATGATTGGACCAGTTTACAACTCTACCACAGTGCATTTGCATCCCAATGTTTCCACATCTCTTCCAACATTTGTCATTTTCCTTTTCTTTCATGTTAGCCAATCTGATAGGTATGAAGTGAAATCTCAGAGTTGTTTAATTTTCATTTCTCTAAGAAATAGTGATTTAGAGCATTTTTTCATATGACTATAGATAGCTTTGATTTCTTCTGCAAATTGCCTTTCATATCCTTTGATTATTTATCAATTGAGGAATGGCTCTTATTTTTATACATTTAACTCAGTTCCCTATATATTTGACAAATAAGGCCTTCATCAGAAACTTGCTATAAAAATTTTCTCCCCGTTTCCTGTTTTCCTTCTGATTTTGGCTGCAATGGTTTTGTTTGTGCCTTTAAGAATTTGGATGTGCTGCCATTTGGTGCCTATTTCTTTAGTACTAATATTTCTTCATTGTCTATTGTTCCTTTTAGCAAAACATAGTTTCTCTGACTATCTCTTTTAATTAGGTCTACTTTTGCTTTTCTTTTGTCTGAGATCATGATTCCTACCCTTCTCTTTTTTACCTTAGTTGAAGCATAATAGATTCTGCTCCAACCCCTCATTTTAAGTCTGTGTGTGTATTTTTGTCTCAAGTGTGTTTCTTAAAAACAACATATTGTTTGATTCTAGTTGCTAATCCATTCTGCTATTCACTTCAATTTTATGAGTGGTATCTCCCATTAACATTCAGTTATGATTACTGTATATGTCCCTCCATTCTTTCTTCTGTTTATCCATCTTTTTCTCTATTTTTACCCTATCCCTCCTGAAATGTCTGTTTTGCTTCTGACCACTGCCTCCCTTAATCTGCTCTCCCTTTTATCACCACCACCCCCCTTTTCTCTCATCTTCTTCCCCTCCTATTTCCCTATTGGGTAATATAACATAATGAAATATTACACATATGTATATATATATATATGTATATACACACACACAAAAAAATTCTTCCTTCTTTGAACCAATTTCAATGTGAGATTCAAGCATTAGCTGCCACCACCATTCCCATTTTCTCTTCCACTGTGGCTCTTCCTTGCACACCTATTTTATGTGACATAATTTTCCCCATTCTTCCCCTCTCTCTTCCCCCTTCCCCCTCTTTCTTCATCTCTCTTTTTTCATCCCTTCTTTTTTTTTAGATCATCCCATGGAGGGGGAGACTGAGTGTCATATATGCACACACATATGATTTAAATGATTAAATTAATTAAATTCTAACAATTAAATATGTCTACAAATGAACTTGGGATTTTCCTTCTATAATCAATCCATACTTGTGTATGTAGACTCCTTCTAACTGTCTTAACAATGATAAAGTTCTTAGGAGTTAAGTGTATCATCATCTGTTATAGGAAGGTAAACAGTTTAACTTTATTGAGTCTCTTTTGAGTTCTCTTTGATGCTTGCCTTTTTATGTTACTCTTGAATCTTGTGTTTGAATGTCAAATTTTCTATTCAGCTCTGGTCTTTTCATCAAGAATGTTTGAAAGGTGTGTGACCCTGGGCAAGTCACTTAACCCCAATTGCCTCACCAAAAAAAAAAGTTTGAAAGCCCTCTATTTCGTTAAATATCCATTTCCCCCTGAAGGATTATGCTATGTTTTGCTGGGTAGGTTGTTCTTGGTTGTAATCCTAGCACCTTTGCCTCCTGGAATATCATATTCCAGGCCCTCCACTCCTTTAATGTGGAAGCTGCAAAATCTTGTGTGATCCTGACTGACTCCATGAAATTTGAATAGTTTCTTTCTGGTTGCTTGAAGTATTTTCTCTTTGAGATGGGAGCTCTATAATTTGGTTATAAAATTCCTAGGAGTTTTCATTTTGGGATCTCTTTCAGGAGGTGACTGGTGGATTTTTCCTACTTTTATTTTACCCTCTGGTTTTAAGATATTGGGGTAGTTTTCCTTTATAGCTTCTTGAAATATGATGTCTAGGCTCTTTTTTTGGTTGTAGCTTTCAGGTAGTCCAATAATTTTTAAGTTATCTCTTCTCAATCTATTTTTCAGGTTAGTTTTTTTTTTCCAATGAGATATTTTACATTTTCTCCTATTTTTTTCATTCAAAGTCAAAACTTTGTTTTACTGTTTCTTAATGTCTCATGGAGTCATTAGCTTCCAGATTCCCAATTTTTATTTTAAAGGAAATGTTTTCTTCAGTGAGCTCTCTGGCCAGAGACAGAGTTCCTAGAGCTCTAAACTGTAGTACTTAACACAATACCTAGTACATAGTAGGTGCTTAATAAATGTTTGTTGACATGACAACTTTCTGCTTTAGCATTCTGCCATATCAGTGCAATGGATTTGCTAGGGAAATAGTGAGTTATCCACCATTGAAACTGTGCAAGCAAGGGCTGGATGATCATTTGCCAGGAATGTTTGAGATGGGATTTCTGCATTGGCCAATAACATGGGTTAATGACCTTCAAAGTCTTTTTTTCAATTCTGAGACTCTAGTTACATTCCAATCACTCTCCCACAACCTACCTTCTTATTTTATTCTGTTTCCCACTTTCTCAAATAACTTGTGAGACAGATCTTAATGACTCTGTGATATATTTTAAGAGACTATTTCAATGTATTTCCTCCAAATACTACAAATAACTCTTAGTGGATTAACATGAAAACTTAACTATTTATATCCTTAAGCCAAAATCTTGTATTTGTGCCTTACTTTTCTAATGTAACAGGATTCATTAGTAACCAGTCATTTTTTCAAGTGTATGCAGTAGGAGACTGCTTATGAAATTCAACTTTTCTTTCACTTTTAACTAAACTGAAAATAGATCATAATAAGGACATAAGGAATCTACCAACTAACCTGAACCAGATTGTACTTTTTGAAGTAGGTTGTTTTGTTATTGGTGTTCATTGTGAAAACATGAGAGGTACTGAAAATACAATGAGCATGTTTGTGGAGCAAGGAAACTTGAGTTCCATATTTCAAAAGGGTGAGTTAATAATATAGAATAGTTGGACAAGGTAATAAAAGGGGGCATGATATTAACATCTATTCTAGCAGACTGGAATATTTCAAAGCCATTAGCATAAGAAACTTGGCCTTCAGCTTTCATCCGACCTACCTCTTTCTCCCTCTAGTGGCAACCAAATCAGGAAATATTTGCTCAGTCTGTCAAAACTTCCATACATCACTGTAAAATGACCCAGCTGTAACTAAATTCAGGTCAGACAGCTTCCCAAACAGAAGGCTCCCTGGCCAGTACTCACTATTTGGGTAACTTTTCACTGTTACCACCTTGAGGATAAGGTATTTCTCACCAAAGCTCTAGCCCCAGCCCACAGTCTTCCCCTCTTTGTACCATCCCACTTCTGCTGTCTGGTTGCAGTATCTCCTACATGCAATTAGCTATTTAGAGAGCAAGACTGATTTAACAATTTGTTCCATCAGCTGTGAAGGTGGCTAAAGCAGATGATTGTGGAGCCTTTAGAGCCTGGTCAGACATCAAAGACACTAAGGTCATCTGCTGCAGGTCTGACCATTGACAGTCATCCTGACTTTTGTCTTGCCACTGGACTTTGATGACCCTGGAAGGGAGAGTGAGGCCGGAGACATTGTGCAACTCTGCCTCATTTAACTCCAATTCATGCACAAGTCAATACATCATCCCATGATGTCATTAGTCTTCTTCAAAAATGAAAGACAGGGGCAGCTAGGTGGTGCAGTAGATAGGGCACTGGCCCTGGATTCAGGAGGACCTAAGTTCAAACCTGGCCTCAGACACATAATACTTACTAGCTGTGTGACCCTGGGCAAGTCACTTAACCCCATTGCCTAACCAAATTTTAAAAAAAATGAAGGACAAACAATAACTAGGTAGATATAAACTATCTATAGAATTACAAACAGTCTCATTCCTTTCCCTAGTATGGAATAAAGTACTATATAGATTAGGTTTTTAGGAAGATATATATTTTTTCTGTATTTCTATTTCCTAATTCTATTTCTATTTCCTAATTCATTCTCCTTTCCATTTCTAATCTAAATCAGAGTTCTTTCCTGCAATCTTTCATGGCAATTGAGTAAATAAGATACTTTCTGTCATGGGATTATACATTTAGAATTGGAAGGGACCTTGGAGGTTATCTAGTAAAACTCCATCACTTTATAGGCAAGCAGACAACAAGCATTTATTAAGTACTTATTGTTTGCCAGGAACTTTCCTAAGGGCTCAAGACATAAATATTTGCAAAAAAGAAAGACAATTTCTGGGGCAAAACACTTAAAAGAGAGCTAAAAGTGGGGCATTGGCAGGTAAGTCCAGACAGTCAAAAGCATTGCCAGGATAATATAACATGGCTTGCCTGGGACCATCCCCAAAATGGAGGCCCTGGAAAAAACTCACTAATGGGGTGACAAAGTACAGAGAGTCAGAAGTCTACCTGGGAGGGGAAGTTTTGTTCTTGTTGTTATGGTTCAGTCATTCTGTCGTGTCTGACCCTATGGACTGTAGCATGTCAGGACCTTCTATTCTCCATTCTTTCCCGAAGTCTGTCCAAGCTCATGTTCATTGTTTCCATGACACTATCTATGCATCTCGTCCTCTGCTTTCCCATTTTCCTTTTGCCTTCAATTTTTCCCAACATCAAGGTCTTTTCCAATAAGTTCTGTTTTCTCATTAAGTAGCCAAAATATTTAAGCTTCAGCCTCAGTATCTGACCTTCCAGTGAACAGCCTGAATTAATTTCTTTAAATAGTGACTGATTTGATCTCCTTGCTAAGGGACTCTCAAAAGTGTTCTTCAGCACCACAACTTGAAAGAGTCAGTTCTGAAGTTCTCAGCTTTCCTTGTAGTCCAACTCTCAGAGTCATATATTACTACTGGAAGAACCATAGCTTTGAATATATAGACTTTGCTGGCAAGGTGATATCACTACTTTTTAGTATGCTGTCCAGATTTGCCATAGCTTTCCTTCCAAGGAAATTTCATGGCTGTAACTGCCATCTACAGTTTGAGTCCAAGAATATAAAATCTGACACTACTTCCATTTCTTCTCTCTCTATTTGCCAGGAAGTGATGAGATCAGTTGCAAGATTTTAGGGGGTTTTTTTTATGTTAAGCTTTCAACCAACTTTTGCACTCTCTTACTTAACCCTCATCAGGAGGCTTCTTAATTCTTCTTCACCTTCTGCCATCAGAATAGTCTCATCTGTATGTCTAAAATTGTTGATGGTTCTCCCATCAACCTTAATTCCAGCTTTTGATTCATCCAGCCTGTCATTTCTCATGATGTCCTCTGCATATAAATTAAATTAGTAAGGTGACAATATCCAGACTTATCATACTTCTTTCCCAATCTTAAACCAATCAGTTGTTCCATATGCATTCTAACTTGTTTCTTGGCCCACATACAGGTTCCTCAGGAGACAAGTAAGATGATCTGGTACTCCCATCTCTTTGAGGGCTTGCCACATTTTGTTGTTATCCACACAGTCAAAGGTTTCAGGATAGTCAATGAAGCAGAAGTAGATGTTTTTCCTGGAACTCCCTTGCATTCTCCATAATCCAGCAAATGTTGGCAATTTGGTTCTTTAGTTCCTCTGCATTTTCAAAAACCAGCCTGCTCTTCCTCTGGTAGTTTACATATCACTGAAGCCTAGCTTGCAGAACCTTAAGCATAACCTTGCTGGCGTGTGAAATGAGTGCAGTTGTGTGGTAATTTGAATATTCTTTGGCATTGGCCTTCTTTAGAATTGTGATGTAAACTGATCTTTTCCAATCTAGTGGCAGTTGTTGAGCTTTCTGAATTTGCTAGCATATTGGGTACTGCGCTTCAACAGCATCATCTTTTAGAATTTTAATTAGCTAAGCTGAATTCTATCACCTTTGCAAGCCTTATTGTCAGCAATGCTTCCTAAGGCCCACTTGACTTCTTTATCCAGCATTTCTGTCTCTAGATCAGTAACCACACTATCGTAGTTATTGGTGATGTTAAGCTCTTTCTTGTATAGTTCTGTGTATTCCTGCCACCTTTTCTTAATCTCTTCTACTTCTTTTAAGTCCCTACCATTTCTGTCTTTTATCATGTCTGTTTTTACATGAAACTTTCCTTCAAGATCTCTAATTTTCTTGAAGAGATCTCTTGTCTTTCCCAATCTATTGTTTCCTTCTATTTCTTTGCATTGTTCATTTAAGAAAATCTTCTTATCTCTCCTTGCTATTCTCTGGAATTCTGCATTCAGTTGAGTATATCTTTCCCTTTCTCCTTTCGCTTTTACTTTCCTTCATTCCTCAGCTATTTGTAAAGCCTAATCAGACAGCCATTTTGCTTTCTTACTCTTCTTTTTCTTTGGTATGTTTGCTTGGTTCAGGTTCTTAAATTCCCATTCCACACCTTTCTTTCAATAGTTCTCATTCCTTTTCCAATTTTTGCCTCTAATCCTCTCATTTTATTTTATTTTTTTAAAAAATTAACGCTATTTGAGATTCTTGCTTCTTCTCTTCTAGGAATTAATTCTAGTTGAATTTGTGTGCCTACTGTATTTTTCTTTGAAACTTTGCTTGTAAATATTTTGGAGTCATTCTCTTCTGGGTTTGTGTCTTCAGCATCCCTGACAGCATAATAGCTTTTTATAGAGGGATTCTTTTTTGTTTGCACATTCACCTAGCCTATTTCCTGACTTTGGACTTGATGTTAGAGCCCAGCTCTGTGACTTCTAGAGGGAAGTTGCTGTTTTCTGGCTGTTGCTGCTTTCTTGAGGTGTTGAGTGTTGGATTGTTCCATGATCTCAGGGACAACTCAAGCTCCCGAGGTGGTCTAATCCAAGGTAAAGTCTGATTGCTGCCCCCCAGGTCTAAGGAGTCTCACCTAGTTTTGGGTCTGAGCAACAGTAGAAGGCTGCTGGAATTAGCCACTCTCAGCCAGCTGGGGAACTCTGCTAGTTCAATTACAGAACTACAAACCTCCCTTTGGTCTGGGATTCGTGCCCTGGTTCTTCCTCTGAAGGCTTCAGCTTGGGCTAAAAGTTAGAACCGAGATTTTCCTCTGTTCTTGGAGCCCAGAGTGGAGGGAGGGGGAGAAATTCGTGATCTAGAACTGGATAGTGAGTGACAAAGCTGCCAGCTGGCACCTGTCTCCGTTGAGATGCCACAGTACGAGTCTGGGAGTGCTGCAGTATGGGTCTGGGACCTCCACTTACATTGGAATGCTCCACAAGTGGCATGTTGCTGGCCAGACCCCATCCCTAGTGTCCACAAACCTTTCTGTCTGTCTCCCTCCCCTGAACTGGGCTGGAAAAATGACTCACTGTGACTTTTTCTTGGATTTCCTCATCAAGATTCATCTGATGCGTTTTCTAGATCTGTTTGGAGATGTTTTGGTGGGAAATTTGTTTCCTGTTACTCTGTCACCTTGGCTCCATCCTGAAAGGAAACTTCTTTACAATCAAGCTATATTGCTAAAGTCAGGAACTTCCCTCTCTCAAATCCCCCTCCCTATGTCCAGACTGCACAACTTTTTGCTTTAGATCACTAAAGAATCCTGTTGCCTCAGTCTGTTTCTTCCGGTGTAAAATGATAGTATAGTCATTTATATGGAAAATCAATAAAATATAGAATATTCTGGTTAACAATTTACCTGATTTAATCATTTTTTGTCTATTAATCATTTCTCTTCTACTTTCTTTTGCTGTTTAACTCTTGGTAGTTTGAGGGAGCATGTGCAGGGGTAATCAATAAGATTATTTTTTGCAAAGAAAAAATAAATCCTTGATGGCTGGATTACTTTTCATTTGTATCTTTCTCAGAAAAGTCAAGTATAATAATTCAAGCGTTCTCAGACCCTATCAGTTCTGTCTTTGAAATTATTCCCATTCTCTGTCTCTGTCTGTCCATCTGTCTGTCTGTCTGTCTGTCTGTCTCCCTCTCTCTCTCTCACACACACACACAGAGCAAGATGGGGGAAGTATGTGCCAGATATCTCAAATCATCAACCACCTTGACCACCATCTCCCTCAGACTCTGATGAAAACAGACTAGGATGCTGCACTCAAAAGCCTTGGTAATAACAGTGTCCTACAAACTTGATTCTAGCTCAGACCCCACAGCCATCATTGAGAGGAGAAATCATTGAGGAAAAGGGGCCCACCTTTCTCATCACCACCACCACCAACTCATGGAGTTTCATGTAGGAGGGACAGCAAGGAGGAGGGTGGTGTCACTGCATCACAGAGTACTTGAAGAGGAGTAAGGTATAAGAATATTGGTTAGGTAAGAAGAGGTCAGGTTATGAAGGGCTTTGAATGTCAAAAGATCTTCTATTTGATTCAGAGGGCAATAGGGAACCACCACTGGAGTTTATTGCATAGTGATTGACCTGCTTTGATTTGGAGCTCTGGGCTGTAGGAAAAACCTTGAATGGAGGATGGACTAGAGAAAGGGGTTCTACATAGGTAACTATATTCCAAATGAGTACATCAAAATTCAGTTCAATTCAACAAGCATTTATTAAGTGCCTACCTGTGTACAGCACTATGACAGGTGCCAGAAATTCAAAGCAAAGAGCCAGAGTCCCTGCCCTCAAGTAGTTTATGTTCTACCAGGAAAGATATAGCATGTGTTCAGATAAATAATACTGTATAAAAAGTAAATATGAGGTAATTTCTTGAGGGAATACAAACAACTTGGGCAGATCAGGAAAGGCCTTACAGTGGTAATCATTAAACCTTGAAAAGAGTTAGAAAATTCCAAGAGATAAAACTAAATAGGTTGAATAATCCAGGTATGGGGGATAGCCTATGGAGGCAGGAGGTAGGGATAGAATGTTATCTAAGGGAACAGCGTGTGTATGCCAATTTGGCTGCAATGTAGTGTGTGTGAGGAGGAATAATGTGAAACCAGTCTGGAAAGATAAGTTGGAGCCAGATTGTGATGGACTTTAAATGCCAAATGGAGGAGTTTGTACTTTATCTGAGGAACAACAGGGACCTTGAACAGCAAAGTGAGTGTAAGTGAGATGATCCATGAGGTCAAAGGAAGAAGTACTAATCAACTAGGGTGGATCCAAGAAGGCTTCCCGGAGTAAGTGGCATTCAAGTTCCATTTCTAAGGTAGCATAGGAATTCAGCATATAGAAATTGGTGAGTGAGATGAGGAGAGCATTCCAGGCACAGGAAACTGCTTGAACAAAGACTCAAAGAGTGAAGTTGACACAGGACACATACAGGGGAGGGCAAGTAGTTTGATCTGATTGTAGTGTAGAGCACTGGCCTTCAAAATGAGCACTGTGGTCTATAAGAAGAGTCATGGGATGATCTCAAGGTTCAGACAATCAGTTAGTGGGAAGAAGAATAGTAAGACAGGTAACATCCCCTTCCTTTGATAACCAATTGTTGATATTGTCTCTTACACAACCACACTTGTCCTTAACCTCTAACATTCTCTAACTCTACCTCCCCCTAAAAAAGCTCCCAACATCTCCCCCTCTGAGATGGCCATTGGCCCTGGAAAGGCAGCCACTACCAGAGCACCCACAGCAAGAGCTGTGTGGGTGCCATTGGGAGAATTTCTCTCCCTCCACACTCTTTCTAGATCACCTTGTGACTACAAGAGGAAACCTTCAAAAGGTGGGTTCTTTACCCTTGGACAGTGACCAGTGAATAAAAGCCTCTTTCCCCACTCCCCTGTCTCCTTTTCATTTTGGTTGGAACCAAGTGAGTCACATAAGAAGAGCAGACTTAGATGAGACATAATCTTCATTGGAGAGAGGTGGGGAGGAAAGACATAAACATTTATACAGGGCCTACTATGTGCCAGGCACTGGGCTAAGCATTTTTATAAATGTTATCTGATCCTCACAAAATCCCTGGGAGGCAGGTGCTCCTATTGTCCCCATTTTACAGTAGAGGAAACCAAGGCAAACAGAGGCTAAATGACTTGCCCAAGGTCATACAGCTAATAAGTGTTTGAGGCTGGATTTGAACTCAGATATTCCTGACTCCAGGCCCAGTGCTTTATCCAAATTGTCAAATGTTCCTTTACTTTGTCTTTGAAGACCTCTTTATTTTATCAATTTACATTATCAGTTAAGACTTCTTTACATTATCTCTTCCACTCAACCCATCTTTCTTCTAAGTTTTCTTATTATTGTCCTCCCAGTCATCCAGGTACTCACAAACTTGGTAAGACTGTGATTTCTCACTCTCCCTAGAGATCCTACATGGCCAATCATCTCTGCCAACATATCTTCCATTTGTCTCCTCTCTATTCATTGAGCAGCAGCCGATCTAGGTCAGGCCCTCACGACCTGTCCCCTGCACTAATTGGTCTCCCTACCTCCAGTCCATCCACACAGATGCTACCATGATATTTCTAAAGTGCAGGTCTACCCACGTTACTCCTCTACTCAATAAACTCCAGTGGCTACCTATTGAATCTAGGATCAAATATTACTTCCTCTTTATCCCATTCTTTTTAAAATGTCTAGCCTTACACAAGTTTCATAATATATAGAATTATGTTAGAGTAATATATGCATATAATTTATAAATAAGTAAATATATGGATACGGGGTGCTTGCTCAAAATATTTTTCTGGATAAGGCTTTTGGATCAAAACAGTTTGGAGACCACAGGCATAGGATACAGGGAGGCCTGTGGTATTGAAAAAAGGCTGGAAAGGTAA
The DNA here is from genome assembly GCF_900497805.2 of Vombatus ursinus. Taxonomy (NCBI): domain Eukaryota; kingdom Metazoa; phylum Chordata; class Mammalia; order Diprotodontia; family Vombatidae; genus Vombatus; species Vombatus ursinus. The sequence goes on from NW_020954576.1 coordinate 10,998,291, forward strand.
GGTGGCATCGGACTGGGAAAAATCAAATGGATTTGGAAGAGGAGTTGGAAGTTTTGTAGTTAGATGAGAAAAGGCTAAAAAAGATTTTTTCTCATATTAAATGAAACTGATTTCTTAAATCTCCTCAACAATTTTTTCTTAGGAGGAAATATGCTGTACAGTTGAAAGACCTGAGTTTGAGCCCAATTCTGCCACTTACTGACATATGACATTGGACAAGCCACCTAATTTACCTGGATCTCAGTTTCCTCATCTCAAGCTCAACATGTCCAAAAGTCAACTCAATATTTTCCACTCCAAACCTTCCTTCTTCCAGAATTTGCTATTTTTGTCAAAGGCACCATCTTTCCAGTCTCCCGGCTTCATAAAGCTTCATAAAGCTTCATACTCAATTCCTTCCTTTCTCTCACCCCAGATCAATTAGTTGCCATTTCTACCTTCACAACATTTCTTAGTCCCATCTCTCCACTTACACAACTATTACCTTAATTAGGATTATTGCATAAACTTCCTAATTAGTCTCCCTACTTCAAGTTTCTCCCCATGGCACTGCTGCCAAAGTAATTTTCCTTAAATGCAGATCTGATCACGTGACTCTTCTGGTCACTCTCCAATGTCTTCCTATTGTCTCTAGGTTACCATGTAAACTCCTCTGTTTAGCTTCTAAAGCCCTCCACAGCCTGGCCCAAATCAACCTTTCCACTCTAGTTGGATGTTACTGCCTCTTCCAAATTCTGCAGTCAAGCCAAGATGACCTTTCTGTTCCTCCTTTACCTTGCTTCATCTGCATTTTCTCCATGCTTAGAATGCACTCCCTTCTCACTTTCCCCTCAATCAGTCAGTTGACAAGCATTTATTAATCAATGAAGATTTATTAAATGCCTAATATATGCCAGGTACTATGCTATTAAGTGTTTACATGTGCCAGGAATTGTACTAAGCACTGGAGATACAAAGAAAGACGGAGAACAATCCCTGCCCTTAGGGAGCTTACATTATTGTGAGGGAGACAACATACTCTTTATACAATTCTATACATACAAAATATATACAGGGTAAATTGGAGATTATCTCATAGGGAAGGTACTGGAAAGTCCCTCTCTTCCTTTAAAATGTAACTCAGTCAGGAAGATGTTAGAGGGGAGGACAGATTGGGGAAGGGGGTAATCAGAAGCAAACACTTCTAAGGAGGGACAGGGTCAAAAAAGAGAAAAGAATAAAAGGGGGGTGGGATAAGATGAAGGGAAATATACTTAGTTTTCCACAACATGACTACTATGAAGTGTTTTGCATGACTACACATCTATAACCTGTATCGAGTTGCTTGCCTTCTCAATGAGGGTGGGTGGGGAGGGAGGAAGGGCGAAAATTTGGAACCCAAAGTTTTAAAAACAAAAGTAAAAAAAAAAATTGTTTTCACATGCAACTGGGAAATAAGATATACAGGCAATGGGGTGTAGAAATCTGTCCTGCCCTACTGGAAAATTGAAGGGGAAGGGTTTAAGAGAAGGGGGGAAGAGATACAAGGGAGGGCAGATTAGGAGAAGGGGTATTCATAATGCATGCCATCTTGAGGAGAAAATTTGGAACTCAAAATCTTGTGGAAGTGAATGTTGAAAATTAAAAATAAATTAATTAATTTTTTAAAAATGAAAAAAATGTAGCTCAACCACTGTCCTTTACATGAAGTCTTTCTTTATCCTCTCAAATGCTAATACCTTCCCTCCCAAAGTACCTTGTATTTAACTATGCTGTGTGTATTTGTACATATTATTTATATATATATTATATATATATATTTACAGCATCATATTTATGCTATATATTTTTATATACACTTGTCTTTCTGTTAGAATGTGAACTCATCTTGTTCAGGAATTGTTTTATTCTTCCAGCTTTTAGAATAGTGCTTGGTCCATAGTAGGTGCTTAACAAATGTTATTGACAATTGATTATGATTACTGTATTTATGTCACTAGTACCTAGCATGGTCACCCTTAAAGGGTAGGTACTTAGTAAATGTTTGTTGATTGATTGATTCCTAAGGGTACCTCCAGCTTTAATATTCTGTCATTCTGTAAATTATGGGGAGATACTCAGCCATTAAGGTAAAGGAGTTTATTCTCTAGAAGCTGGAGAGAGCAGATACCTGTCAGAATCAAGCATTTAAAACCAGCAGCATAAAGTATTATTCAATCCCAAGTAAAAGGATTCCTAATCTAAACTCAAACTCAAACACTGATTACAAATTGAGTGTCCTTAAGTACAATGCAAAGGTGTGTGAATGCAAGCAACCTAAAACTTAAAACCTAAACCAATCTAAAACCAAACAATGGAAACAGATAAAGGAAAATGACCTTCACTCTCTATCTTTGCATTATTTTTAGAAATGTTCTACTGGTGTAACAGAAAGAAGCCTGGAGGAGGAGGTGATAGACATGAGCTCAATTTCTACTTCTTTAAACCAACAAACCTTGGGACTTAATCTCCTTGGGCCTCAGTTTCCTCATCTGTAAAATGGGGGTGATAGATTCTATTCTGCCTTTTGGGGAATTGTTATGAGGTTCAAAGGGCTTTGAAAAGTATAAATTGCTGCAGAAATGCAAAGTATTATTTATTATAAAGTTCTCTCACATGGTTATTATATTTGATCTAGTCAGAATTTTAAAAGTAATTTCTATGTGGAAGAGGAAATTCAGAGGAAAGTGTAAAAATTTACAGATTTCCTTGTAGATTCAACCATAGAACTGTAATTTTAAAATTCCTTTCTTGGGACAGCTAGCTGGTAGAGTGAATAGCGCACCCATCCTGGAGTCAGGAGTACCTGAGTTCAAATCCGGCCTCAGGCACATAATACTTACTAGCTGTGTGATCCTGGGCAAGTCACTTAACCCCATTGCCTAGCTACCCTCCCAAAAAAAGTGTAAAAAAAAAATTCCCTTCTTAGTCTTGACTCAGTCTTATCAAGAAAAAACTGGCAACATATATAATTATAATAACAGAAATGACAATCCTATAGTAAGTAACACAACCAAATCCAAGTAATCTGAAAGCTCAAATAACTGTATTTATTTGGATTTTCCCCTTTTGCTCACTGAACAAGGGTTCCAACATTCCAGGCCACAGAGACCGCTGCCCCTGTGAACTCCTATAGCTTTTTAAGGCTGTACCACTCATCTTGGCATTTACTCATATTTCTTTACTATTCTTTCAATGTGTCTGTTTTCTTTTCCCATCCAGACTATAAGCTCTTTGAGAGAGACTCAAGTCAATCAGCATTTATTAAGTGTTTACTATGTGCCTGCACTGTGCTAAGTGCTGGGACTGCAAAGGAAAGTCAAAGCGGTCCCCGACCTCAAGGAGTCACAATCTAACACATGAAAACAACTCTGTACAAACAAGATATATACAGGATAAATTGAAGATAATCAGCAGAGGAAAGAGACTAGCATTAAAGTGGATCAGCAAAGGTTTCCTGTAGAAGGTGGGATTTTAACTGGGACTTGAAAGAAGCCAGGAGGTGGAGTTAGCAGGGAGGAAATTCAGGCATGGAGAATGCTTGGAGTCAGGAGATGGGATGTCTTGTTGAGCAGCCAACCACAAAGGGGCCAGTGTGATCGCATCATAGAGTACTGGGTAAGGAAATAAGGCATAAGAAGGCTGGAAAGGTAAGAAGGGGTCAGGCTGTGAAGGGCTTTAAAATCCAAACAGAGAATTTTACATTTGATCCTGGAGGTAATAAGGAGCCACGGGAATTTATTGAATAGGGGAGTGACTCAGTTAGACCAGCATTTAGGAAGATGATTTTGTTTTATGGTCAGGTATATCATTTAGGGACAGCTCGATAGTGCAATGGATAGAGCACTGGGCCTGAAGTCAGGAAGACCTGAGTTCAAATTCAGCCTCAGACACTTACTAGCTGTGTGACCCTGAGCAAGTCACTATTTATGGCAGTTTCCTCATCTGTAAAAACGAGCCGGAGAAGGAAGTGGCAAATCCCTCCAGTATCTTTGCCAAGAAAACCCCAAATGGGGTCATGAAGAATCAGACATGTCTGAAATGACTCAACCACAGCAAAATATTATTTAGGGAGGTACAGACTCCAGGGTGAATTACAATTTAGGGCCCAACTCATCCTAAAGCCCGACCTTTTTTGTTTTTTTAAACTGGACCTCCGATTTTATTTGTTTAGATAACTCTCCTTCAAGGACAGTCCTATACCAATACAGATAAGCACCTGCGTTGTAATTTATAATCTTAGAGAGTTACTTGTAGCAACAAGAGGTTAAGTGACTTGTCCAGAACCTCACAGTCAGACAGTAGGAAGCCAGAGCCTTCCTGATTCTGAGGCCAGCTCTCTGCCCATTAGACTATGCTCTCTCTCAAGTATAAATGAAATCAGGTGAAGAGAAACATCTATTATAGCCTTGCAGGGAAAGACCTTCAATGTAATTGACTTCCATAAGCATTTATTAAGTACTTACTACTATGTGCCAGGTATATAAAGACAAAAATTAAAACAACCTCTACCCTCAAGAAACTTACACTCTCTTTTGGAGAAACATGTATAGGGGCAGCTAGGTGGTACAGTGGATAGAGCACTGGGCCTGGAGTCAGGAGGACCTGAGTTCAAATCCAGCCTCAGACACATAACACTCACTAGCTGTGTGACTTTGGGCAAGTTACTTAACCCCAATTGCCCTCACCAAAAAAAAAAGAAAGAAAGGATGAAAGAAACATGTGTGAAGATAAGTAAATCCAAGATTTTATTTTTTTAATTTTTCTTTATTTTTTATATTTTTCTTTACTTATATTTTAATTAATATATTATCATTTAATATATTTAAAATATATTTTATTATTAGAAAATAAATATTTATTATTATTATTTAAATTTATTTTATTTTTATTCATTTTGAACTTAAATACATACAGACAAAAAAAGAATAATTCCACATACACAGCATAGCATAAAGATTCATTATAAAACCATGAATTTACATTTCATACTGTTTATTTTTTTAAAAATTATGTAAATATTACACATTGTTTTCAAAGATATTCTGCTTTCTATACTTCCTTCTAAATATTCTTCTCTTCTCTGCTGTACACTTTTTACATTTTTCCCCTCCCTCTCCACCCCCGTGCACAGCACAATATAAAGAGAGAATTCTATATATAATCATGAATTTTCGTTTCAGACTGTTCATGTTTAAAAAAAAACCTTACGTAGTAAATACTGCACATTGTTTTCAAGCTACCTTGCTTTTCCGTGTTTCTTGCCAAGTTTCGTATGCAGAATTAATTAAAAAATAATAATTTGGGGGAATGGCAGGTAAAGCGGAGAGCTCCTCTCAGAATCTCCATTTAAGGAGAGTGACCAGGCCACTCATCTCTTCATTTCTAGCATGGTTGCACTCCTTCTGACTTCTCTACCAAGCACCAACTTGGACACCTTTCCTGACCCTTCCTGTCCCCTTTTCAGTTTGCTTTTGTGTGTTATCTTTCCTCATTAGATTGTAAGCTCCTTGAGGGCAAGAGCTGTCTTTTCAGTATTTGTATTCCCAGAGGATAGTGCAGTGCTTGGCATATGGTATGTGCTTAATAAATGTTTATCCACTGACTAATGGATGAGAGGCATTGACAACCTGGAGGATCAAGTATATGCAGATATTCTGTGGTTGTTTCCTGTGCATTTACTATGTGATGAGGAAGACAGTGCTGCTCAGCCAGAACCGAGTGAACACGCCAAAGAACAAATAATTCTTTTTTTTTTGCTGGTGGTGATAGAGGCAAGGACAGCTATAAACCTCCAGATGGGAGGCCTGGGCTATCATGAGGCTTCCAGCATGTGCCATGGCTGTTTTTGTGTATCTGTCATGCTTTATTCCTTCCTACTCTTAGGCAAATGAGTGTTGGAGGTGGAATGACTAGTCTAAAACCTTGTGAACTTTGAAAGGTCAGACGCACCAGTAGAGGTACAGAAACTAGAGATGGTTACAGAGTTTGCCTGGAGCAAATTGGTCCAGTGAGGACTGCATCCCTGATACACAGCCTAACAAATTTAGAGGCTTTGTCACCTTTATTTTATTTTATTATTTGCTTTGGCAATCGGGGTTAAGTGACTTGCCCAGGGTCACACAGCTAGTGTCAAGCGTCTGAGGCCAGATTTGAACTCAGATCCTCCTGACTCCAAGGGCAGAGTTCTATCCACTGCGCCACCTAGCTGCTCCGGCTTTGTCACCTTTAGATGTAGACTTGATGGGGCAAATGCTTTGTAGCAACCGCTTTCAGTGTGAGCTCACTGTCCTCAGAACCAAGGTAATAAAGGGGAGACTGTGCCCTATTTGGGGGGTTGGAGAAGATACACTTGTACTTCTTGCTATCTCTTTTTAGTAAATATTTGTACTTACTTAGTACTTAGTAAATACTTTTATAAAAAGTAGTTGATGTTAATAATGGGGCAGCTTGGTGGTACAGTGGATAGAGTGCTAGGCCTGGAGTCAGGAAGACTCTTCTCCCTGAATTCAAATCTGATCTCAGACAGTTACTTAGCTGTGTGACCCTGGGCAAGTCACTTAACCCTGTTTGCCTCAGTCTCTTCATCTGTCAAATGAGCTGGAGAAGGAAATGGTAAACCATTCCAGTGTTTTTGCTAAGAAAACCCTAAATGGGGTCATGAAGAGTTGGACACGACTAAAACAAATGAACAACAACAACTGATGTTAACTGGTTATTAGTGATTTGGAGGAGATATCAATGGGTAAAATGATATTGAGGAAGTAATCACTGGAGGAAGGGAATCGCTAGCATAGGAGCTCAAGCCAATAATCATGCAACGACAGCCAAAACTCTCAGGGGTATCTCTAGGACCCTGAGGGAAAGTTGTAACAAACCAAGCTTGGGGAACCAGATCTACTCCCACGAAGTGTGGGTCAAGACAATAAGTCCAGAGACTTACTACATACAAGATGGAGTCTTCCCTGGGATATCCCTCTGAGAGGTAAGAGATAAGCTTCTAGGCCTTCCCCTCTCTTCTCTTCTCCACACCATGCCACCTGCCCTTTGCCCATCACACTTAGCTCCATCCCACCAAAACCCTGGTCTCTGCACCTTGGAAACTGCTCGGAGAGGTGAACTTTCATCTAACCTTACCAGACACCAGGACTTCTGCCAATTTCCAGTCATCTTCACACCACTCTTCTACCTTCATCTTCTACCCATCCCACCCTTTGAAGCTTCTAAGCAGTTGCTTTCTAGCTGAAGGACGCAGTATCTCAGCTACAGGGTTGATATGCTGCTGGGCTGGATTACAACTACTCAGGGTTGTACTTCTTATTGGTCCTGGCTGCTAGCAGACTCTGCTTATGGACCATTAGAACAATAGTGGTTCCATTAGGACAAAAGCTACTTGAGGGCAGTACCTGTCTTGTTTACTCACATCTGTATCCCTAGAGCATAGCACAGTTCCTGGCACACAGGAAACATTTAATACATGTTTTATTTATCTATCTGCCATCGCTCTATCTATCTACCTATCTATCTAGTTTTCTATCTATCTTTGCTTTAAAAATCTTCACTTTGCAAGTTGACTAGGCATACCAATGCCTTTCTATTAATCACTAGCTCATAAAAACCAAATGTAGGAAAGAGGAAGTTAGGAGAATCATTGCTTCTTTTGAAATTCCGATGCTAGCCTGTGTTGCATATCATATTTACACATCTTAAATAGAAAAACACAAAGATCTCCTATTAGAGATATGGGGACTGGTTTTAGAAAGACTGACCAATAAAATGTGAACATGTTTTAATAAACATTCTTCTGCACCCCTAAAGGAGGAGGGGGAAATTGGCTTCTGCTTGGAGAGGAAAAGGGGAAAAAAAACAGCAATATTTTTGAAAAGGAAGAGGATGCATGTGTTTCCTGGTCTCTTCACCACAAGTAAGGTGCTGCATCAAGAGCTGAGTGGGTTAAGAACTGGACTGTCAAACATTCTAGCTTGCAGGGCAGATTCTTTTTATCCTGCCAATACAAACAATGATCTACAGGGATATTCAATTCAGAATTTGGGCCCAGAAACACTCTCTTTGGAGCCAAGATTAGACAGTGAGAATGCTCAGACATGGGCTGAAATGGGTAGTAGAAAAATTGCTTTTGTACTAGTGCTTTGTAATGAAGGGTGGAAATCTCATTTCTCTCTTATTTATAGAATGGAGTTTGTATTGGTTCGTGTATGTTGAGTGTAGAAAGAAGTGATTCCTCTCAATATACAGGAAAGCCATAAAAGAGCAATGATATTTCAGCAAGGGTCTTTAAAGCAAGTATCATTTAAAACTATTGCCATATGTATGTATGTATGTATATACATATGTATTCCTCTTTTTAAAAAGTATTATTGATACCTTTTGTTTTCATGCTATAGTCATTTCCTGATATCTCTCTTTTTCTCTTTCTCTCCCTTTCTTTCTTCTCCCTTTCTTCCCTCTCTCCCTTTCTTTTTCTTTTTTCTCTCTTTCTTCCTTTGCTCTTCTTTCTCTTCCCTCCTTCTTCCCTTCCCTCCTCTTTTTTCTTTTTAAAACCATACATCCTTTTTATTATTAAGTCATAAAAAGGTACCAAATTAAAAGAGCAAAATCACAGGAGACTTAATATAACTATTAGAAGAATTGAAGGGAGTGGGAAAGGCACAAGACAGAATTAATGAACATGGGAAGGATAAAGTTGAGTACAAAAGTGAATATGGTCTGGAAGATACTAGCAGCAAATACTACAGACATGCCCTACCTTAGGAAATGGTCATTTCCTAGGACTTCCTACCCCCACCATGCTATGTTTTCTATATTAAATGAGTTCTATTTGGTTTATGGTGTATAATTTTATTATATTTATGCTATTGCTTCATGTGCTGTGTATGTGTATTCTGTTTATACATATGCTCATGCTTGCTGCATATAAGTGTATGCGCTCCAATTTGATCTGCATGGCAGCTAGAGGCATTATGTAACTGAAAAGAATCTGGTCACCTTTGCTCCACATAGTTCCTTTGCAGTTTTGCTAAGGGTCATTCCCAATATGTTTTGAAAAGATATAAACTAATCCCCAGAGTACATCAGGTATTTGGAATGGAATTTCTAATCTGAAGTCAGGTAAGAGACTGGGATCAGAGAGCCCTAGCTGAGCAAGAGAAGTTCAACTCAAAAGACAAACTAAGGGCGTCTCTAGCTGGCTGGGTGAAGGGTTTGTCTCACAAAAGAGCTAAGATGGTCCTTCATCTATCAAACCAAAGAGCTGGCTGACCCTCCCCTTGCCCAAGCTGAAGACCAGAAGCTGGTTGCAGAGAGCATAAACAGTAGAGATACACTGATTGCAGAGAGCGTAAACAGTAGAGATACCTCCCCATCCAACAGAGATAGTATCATGGATATCATGGATATCCAGCAACTGTGGAAATGTCCAGGAGGTGGCTAGCAGTGGGACAGAGAGAATAGCATAGCAGAGGACCCCAGTTGAGCAGATAAAGCAGATCTCCCTATGACCTCTCTAGACATCAACAGTAACTGTGCAGCATCGGCAGTAATAATTGCCTTGGTCAAAAATGCATTCTGCATTCTGGCCACGTATGCCCTTCCTTACATGCACTTTGGTCACACCTGTTTTCTATATGTGTGCCCCTTCATGTCTGTTACCTTTACATGTCCACTCTTCCCACTGATGTCTTGTATATTTGTGTGATAAGTTTATGGGGGAAATGTTCTATTGTCACTTTGCATATTAGGTTATTTTATGAAATTCCTTTGCTTTGAATTAATTGTGTTCTTTAGCTGACTAGTTAAAATAAATATGTTGGTGGGGGATTGTAAACCATAAACTATGGTTTTGAGTGAATATGGACTTACAGCATACCTTTGAGTATAGAGTGGCCTGTTTGAGGGGACCCTCACATAAATAGAGGTACCCACAGGTGATGCACTTGTACTCCCAACTCCATGAGACTATGGTCAAACAAGGTAAAGCACTTTGTCACCAGAAAGCATTATGTAAAAGTCAGTTATTATCGTTGGTAACAGTAGCATATCATAGTTAGGTCTTAGGGCAGAACAACCCCAAGGACTTTTTCTCTGTATCAGATTTTGCAGTGACAAAGCACAGAATATTAATTTTTTTAAATGGCACATATGTCATTTCCCTCTTTCTTTTCATATATCTGGATATCACTTGTCTTTCAAGCCTTAGCTCAAGACTCAGCTTTTCCAAGAAGCATTCCCTGATCACCTTCCTCCTCCTCCTCCTACTACTTATAGGCAATAAGATGGCCCAGTGGATAGAGTTCTAGGCCTGGAGTTAGGAACAAAAACCTGAGTTCAAATCTGAACTCAAATACTTACTAGCTATATCCCTAGGCAAGTCATTTAAAATCTATTTGCCCCAGTTTCTTTAACTATAAAATGAGGATAATAATAATAGGATAAAAAGAAATAATATTTGTAAATTACTTAGCACAGTACCTAGCACATAATAAATGCTATATAACTGCTTGTTTCCTCCCTTACAACAAAATCAATCAGCATAAAGCGCATATCTGAGCTTATATTTATTCAATAAGTATTTCTTAAGTACCTATTATGTAAGAAGCTTTGTGCTAGGTACTGAGGATACAAACACATAAAAAGGAAAACAGCTTTTGCTTTCAGAGAGCTTAAATTATTTTGGAAGAAAAGAAAATATACATAGAAAACTAAATGCAAAATACATAATGATAATAATAGCATTTATATATGACTGTAAGGTTTATGAAGTGCTTTATGAATATTATCTCATTTAATCCTCATAACAACCCTGGGAGGTAGATGCTATTGTTATTTCCATTTTATATTTAAGGAAACTGGAGCAGAGGTTAAGTCATTTGCCCAGGATCACACAGCTAGTAAGTATCTAAGGATGGTTTTGAACTCAAGTCTTCCCTACTCCAGATCCATCGCTCTAAACACTGAATCACCTAGTGCAGTAGTTTCTCGTAGTAGAGTAGTAACAATTGGGGAGACCTGTGTATAACATTGTATTCAGCAGTCATCATGATGTATACCATAATGAAATTTTCATTTACTCAATTATAGTGTTAATTCTTGATGTCATCTTCTTGTTTTATTGTTCAGTCATTTCAGTTGTGTCTGATGCTTCGTGATCCCATTTGGCGTTTTCTTGGCAAAGATACTGGAGTGGTTTGCCATTTCCTTCTCCAGCTCATTTTACAGATGAGGAAACTGAGGCAAGCAGGGTTAAGTGACTTGTCCAGGATCACACAGCTAGTAAGGATCTGAGGCCAGATTTGAACTCAGGAAGATGAGTCTTCTTGACTCCAAATCTGGCACTCTATTCATTGCACCAACTTGCTGCCCTCCTAGTGCATGATGAGTACTTAATAAATATTTATTGATTGATGGATGATGGAAGGAGGTGAGCACAGAAATGGCTCCATTGTATTGTTAAGGACAACAACGGGAGCAGGAATTTGGATGCTTTTGGTAATGTATTTTTCTGCAAAACTGAACACAGTATTTTATGGGTTAATAAATGATTTTGAAAACTCTCTAAAGCCCGGATCTTGCTCAAATATTATTTCCTGTAAGAAGGCTGCTGAAAATGCTGACAGAGCTGAATACTGCAGTTCCAATTTAAGACATAGAGTTCTGTATGAAACACATGAATTTCCTCTTTGCCACGAAGCTCTACAGATTCAGAAACTGGCAGAAGTCCTTTGTCTAACTATTTATCCTTGCTGACCCAGAGACTACATAGATCTAATGTAGTTTGTTCCATTTAGAAAATCTGAAACCAAAACAGTCAGCTACCCACTGGTTTCTTTCCAAATATGGTGTTGCTTTTCAGGCCAGAGCACAAATACTGTGGGGCTGTCACACGGCACTGATAGGTTTGCCATATGCCAACTCTGTACAAGACACATTTCCTCGTTCTCTCTAGGGGAAGAAAATGTCATGTTTACAAATGTGAAGAGAGAGTGGGAGTGCATATGAGCAGGCCAGATGGAAAGTGTCAGACAAAAATAAGGGCTCAGAAAATAAGAAAAAAAGTCTTCCCTCAACCTCCATCACCCCATGTTTACATTGGGGATACGTGATGTCAAAACAATTGGACAAAATGTGAAAAAAAAAACTAATTAGCTAGTTGTTTGATCTAACAGTATAAGAGGAATAGTTTGACTGATCTGGGGGATGTTATGCCCTGGGTTCACTCCCTTTAACAGCATCTCATTCATCTGCTTATTTATCTCTATGGCAGACCAAAGAGCCGTGTACAAGAGAAAACAACAATGTTCCTAAGACAAATTTCTGCAGGAGACACAGAGGAGACAGAGGCTACAGAACTAAGTATGGACATGAGACCCAAAGATAATCATCAATGACGGACATTTGTATAGCACTTTGGGTGGGTAGAGTGGATAGAGTGCTGGGCCTGGAATCAGTAAGACTCCTCTTCCCGAGTTCAAATCTGGTCTCAGACATTTACTAGCTATGTGACTGTGGGCAAGCCACTTAACCCTGTTTGCCTCAGTTTCCTCATTTGTAAAATGAGATGGAGAAGAAAATGGCAAACCACTCCAATATCTTTGCCAAGAAAACCCCAAATGGGGTCAGGGAGAGTCAGACACGAGTGAACAACAATAACAATAACATAACACTTTAAGTTCTGTCAAGTACTTTGAATAAAAGACTATTTCCACTTGAACCTCTCAACAATCCCATGAGGTAGGTGCTGCAGGTATTATCTCCAATTTACAGAGTAGCAAACCAAGACTAAGAGCAGTTATATGACTTTGCTATGATCATACATCAAAGAAGTGTTAGAGACAAAATGTGAACCCACATCTTCTTGACTCTAAGCAAGAACGGTTTTCACTATATCATATGGCCTCCCAAAGAGCAGAGGCCTTAGGGCTAGAAATGAAAAGGTGAAACCCAGGAATGGGCTTGAAGAATGCTACAAGAAGGGAGCAGAGCCAAGATTGCGGAGTGAAAGCAGTGACTTGCTTGAGCTCTCCCCCAAACCCCTCCAAATACCTATAAGAAAATGGCTCTTAAAAAATTCTAAAGCAGCAAAACCCACAAAAAGACAGAGCAAAACAAATTTCCAGCCCAAGACAACCTGGATGGTTGATCTGAAAGGTATATCGTGCCGGGTGGGGAGAGGAGCGCAGTGTGACTTGGGCACACAGGCCGCAGAGGACTGAATCACAGGCAGCTGTGGCAGTTTCCAGACTTCTCAACCTATGAATGCCAAAGACAACTTGGAAGGTCAGTGGGAAAAGTCTGTGACTGCGGTGAGAGAAGGAGCTAGGTCTCAGCTACAAGTCCCAAGCGGGGCCTCTGGGGCAACTGCTGCCTCCTGAGCTTCCAGCCCACAGACTGAGGGGGAATAGAGTGGCTGATCAGAGGGGGATTGCAGGAATCTCTTTGCCAGGGCTGACGCAGGAATCTCTTGTTCTGCCCATGCTTGGATCTGGGTCACAGTTCTGAGGGGCAGTCCTAGGGTGAGGAAGAGTGCTGGTGTGGTGGAGCTTGTAGTGGTGATGGAGAGGAAACACCTCACCCCTTATCATACCACCTTGGAAGAACTTAAAATTTACAGGTCCCTAGAACTATCTCTGGAAACAGCTGTACAAACCCCTGAAGCTTGGGACAGTACATTCTCCACATTGGAAGCAGACTCTTACCTTAACAAAGAGCTTAAAACTCAAGTAATTGGCCAGGATCATGAGTGAGCAGCGCAAAAAGAGTCAGACTATATTATCTTACTTTGGTGACAAAGAAGATCAAAACATACAACCAGAAGAAGACAACAAAGTCCAAGCTCCTACATCCAAAGCCTTCAAGAAATATATGAATCAGTCCCAGGCCTTGGAAGAGCTCAAAAGGGATTTTGAGAAGCGAGTAAGAGAAGTAGAGGAAAAATTGGGAAGAGAAATGAGAGTGATGCAAGAAAATCATGAAAAACAACTCAACAGCTTGCTAAAGGAGACCCAAAAAATACTGAAGAAAATAACACCTTAAAAAATAGCCTAACCCAAATGGCAAAAGAGGTTCAAAAAGCCAATGAGGAAAAGAATGCCCTAAAAAGCAAAATTGGCCAAATGGAAAAGGAAGTCCAAAAGCTTACTGAAGAAAATACTTCGTTAAAAATAGAATAGAGCAATTGGAAGCTAGTGACTTTATGAGAAATCAAGACACTGTAAAACAAATCCAAAAGAATGAAAAACTAGAAAACAATGTGAAATATCTGATTGGAAAAACAACTGACCTGGAAAATAGATCCAGGAGAGATCATTTAAAAATTGTTGGACTATCTGAAAGCCATGATCAAAAAAAGAGCCTAGACATCGTCTTTCAAGAAATGATCAAGGAAAACTCCCCTGATATTTTAGAACCAGAGGGCAAAATAGAAATTGAAAGAATCCACTGATCTCCTCCTGAAAGAGATCCCCAAAGGAAAACTTTTAGGAATATTGTAGCCAAATTCCAGAGTTCCCAGATCAAGGAGAAAATATTGCAAGCAGCTAGAAAGAAACAATTCAAATATTGTGGAAATACAATCAGGATAACACAAGATTTCACAGCTTCTACATTAAGGAACCGCAGGGCATGGAATACATTCCTGAGGGCAAAGGAGATAGGATTACAACCAAGAATCACCTACCCAGCAAAACTGAGTATAATCCTGCAGGGGAAAAAATGGTCATTCAGTGAAATAGAGGACTTTCAAGCATTCTTGATGAAAAGACCAGAGCTGAATAGAAAATTTGACTTTCAGATACAAGACTCAAGTGGAACATGAAGAGGTAAACGAGAAAGAGAAATCATAAGAGACTTATTATGGTTGAACTGTTTACATTCCTGCATGGAAAGATAATATTTGTAACTCATGAGACCTTTGTCAGTATTAGGGTAGTTGGAGGGAAAAAATTATATGTATGCATATATATATAAATAGATAGAGGGCATAGGGTGAGTTGAAGATGAAGGGGTGATATCTGGAGAATAAAATTAAGGAGTGAGAGAGGATTATACTGGGAGAAGGAGAAAGGGAGAGGTAGAACAGGGTAAATTATCTCACCAAAAGACAGAAAAGAAAAGGCTCTTACAGTGGAGGGGAAATGGGGGAAGGTGAGAGGGAATGAGTGAATCTTATTCTCATAGGATTTGACTTAAGGAGGGGATAACATACACTCTCAACTGGGTATGGAAATCTGTCTTAACGGGGGTTGGGGGAGGGACAAGAGAGTAGGGGGATGATAGAGAGGAGGGCAGATTGGGAAAGGGGGTAATCAGAAGCAAATACTTCTGAGGAGGGACAGAGTCAAAAGAAAGAATAGAATAAATGGGGGAGGGCAGGATAGGTTTAAGGGAAATAGAGTTAGTTTTTCATAGCATGTCTACTATGGAAGTGTTTTACATAACTGCACATGTATAACCTATATTGAGTTGCTTGCCTTTTCAATGAGGGTGGGTGGGGAGGGAGGAGGGGAGAAAATTTGGAACCCAAAGTTTTAAAAACACATGTTTAAAAAAAGTGTTTTCACATGCAACTAGAAAATAAGAAATACAGGAATTGGAGTACAGAAATCTATCCTGCCCTACAGGAAAATAGAAGGGGAAGGGAATAAGAGAAGGGGGAGAGATAGAAGGGAAGGCAGACTAAGGGAAGGGGTATTCAGAATGCATGCCATCTTGGGGTGGGGGGAGGGGTGAGATGGGGTGAAAATTTGGAACTCAAAATCTTGTGGAAGTAAATGTTGAAAACTAAAAATAAATAAATTTATTAATAATAAAAAAAAGAATGCTACAAGAAGTGTGTCTCAGCCTACAGAAGATGAAGATCCATTGATTTTACTAAGGATGCATTGATTTTACTGAATTGTTCAAATCTTGGCCTGGATTGTTCAAATGCTTTGCTCATGTAGTCACATAGCCTCAGCAATTTTACGTGTTTTTTTTTCTTTTCTTCACATGTTATTGAACTAAAACACTCAGTTTTCATTTACTAAAGAAAGTAGAAGTTGTTGAGGTGAGAAAGCTGCTGGCGATTCAATTTTAGATCTAGGGTTTTTTTTCCTACTTGTAGCTCCCAAAAGAGTAGAGGCAGAACTAAGTCACCTAGCAAAGTGGTATCAAACTCAAATAAATAGAAATGGGGGGGAGGGGAGTATGTGCATAAAGACTTAGAAAACCTCAAATTAACCATTTTGTATTATCTTTTTATTTTGTTAAACATTTCTAATTACATTTTGATCTGGTCCATCTTTGGGAGTTTTGCTGGCTGCTTGCCACAGCCAGTCTGGACCCCTGGTCCTAATGGATATAGTACTTGACTTGGAGTAAGGAGTATCTGCATTTGAGTCCTGCCTCAGACACTTACTAGCTGTATGATCCTGGACAAGCCACTTAACCTCTCTGTACCTCAGTATCCTCATCTGTAAAATGTGAGAGTTGGACTCAATGGTTTCTAAGGTCTTAGCTCTAAATCTATGATCTATGAAAAATGGGCTCTAACAATATCTACAGCCAGTAACACCAAACTTTGCCATATCTGTGTGGGAACTGTGTAACTGTTAGCAAACAAATCCAAGTTACTCTGGTAACTGGAAGATATTGAACTAGATGTTCTTCTAAGGTCCACTCTGGCTCTGATATTCTGTGTCTTTATGATACCTCGGCAGAGAAAATGCAAGCTGATTAGAGTTCAAATCTGACCTCAGACACTTACAGCTGAGTGACTCTGAGCAAGTCACTTAACCCTCTTTGCCTCAGTTTCTTTATCTGTAAAATGAGCTGGAGAAGAAAATGACAAACCACTCCAGTGTCTTTGCCAAGGAAACACCAAATGGGATCACAAAGAGTTGAACACAACTGAAATGACTCAACAACAACAACAGCTGCAGTATGTATGTATGTGTACAGATATGTGTATATATATATAGAGAGAGATATATACGGATATATACACAATATAGTATGTACATAGATATATACACACATATATAACCACAGTGTGTATATATATATATATACATATATATACATACACACACAGAGTATACACACACATAAACTGAATTATAAACCCTCACACACACACACACACACACACACGTATACACACCACACACCACACATATAATAGTACCACTAGGCACTAACTTCAGACTCCGGGTTCTTGAGTTCTGTGTTTGAAAAGATCCTATTTCATAGAAGTTAAAATAAGCACTGAGTAATCTCTGCTGCTCAACTCTGAAATTCATTGTGAAAACCAGATATTGATCCTGTATTTTACATTCTGTAACTGATCTTATTCTGTAACTTTATTCTGCATTTCATATAACCACCTAATTCCTTTTCTCTGTCTCTGAATGTAGAAGCTCATGAATTTAAAAGTTATCTCCCTCTCTCAAATTAGATGCAAAAGTTTAAGCTTGCCCACAATCACTATTAATTAAAGAAAAACTCTGAGCTAAACTTAAAAGATTCAATATTCTCATAAAACATTATAATTCTAAGAGAATTGTTATCTCAGCACCACCTGCAAATCACTTTCTGCCAAGGAAACTTATTATCCCTTATGACTTCAGTTTCTGAGAAACTCCGCAACATCTGTTTCTACCCTTGAGGGTGGACAAACTGACCTTGTCCCATCTTAGTTTCATCCTGGCCAATTAAAGGTGGGCTTATCTCATTCCCAGGCACCTGTGAGTCTGCTATGCCTAGTCTTCTATCAATGACCTCAGAATGCAGCTGGGTCCTATAAATCCATAAAGCATTCATTTAAGACAGAGAGAGGTGGTCCGGATTCCATGTGTATGTAAACCTCTTCCCTTAACGTAACCAATCATAATCCCTCACCTCCATGATGCTGCCAATCCCATAACTGGTGGTATGATTTTTGTTCTGTTTTTTATTCTTTGCTTATACAAATTAATTGCATCTTCAATTCTTTGTCTTTGGTTAGAAACTGAGGAAATTAATTGACCCCCTTTATTAATAAGCTCAATGCCCCATTAATAAACTTTTATCTTATTCAAAGAGAACATGCCTCAGTCTATCTTTTTGTTTAATTTCATTTATGACATCATGAATGCCATCATACACACCACCACATTGTACACCATAAAACATCAGCTTGGGAAGTTGCCTAATGAAAGGTAAGCAATGCAATGCTTCTCTTCCAGCCACCAACTAAATTCAGCAAACATTTGTTAAGTATTTACTGTGTGAGAGACACAAGGAAGATACAGAGACAAAAATGGCCACAGTAGAACTTATATTCTACTGGTACCAGACAGGTAAATAAGAAGTAATATGAATAGAGAAAGAGCAGCAATAATTGAGAGGTTCAGGGAAGATTTCACAGATTCGGGATCCCTTCTTTTGAGATTCTGTCTTTTTTTCTCCTCTAATATTGTCATTGGACTACATTACAGAAAAAGGAAATAGACTAAGGGTCAATGAAGTACATTCTAAACTGGGCCCAGAGTAATGGTGGAGGACTTCAGTTATCCAGACATTTGCTGGGGCTCTATTTCTGCCAAAAGTAGAGTAGCTAATATTTTTTAACTTTCCTGAATGACAATTTCATCCTTCAAAATTTGGAGAAACCAATAAAAGGAAATACTATTCTGGACATGATTCCTTTCAATGCTTAGGAGGAACCAGATGGTTGCTGTGGCAGAAATGATGGGAACCCTAGAGGGAAGCCATTGCTCCTCCCAGAACTTGTGATAGAAAAATAAAGCAAAGCCACACATAATCCGAAATTCATCTTTAAATAAATCAATTAAGACTTCAGAGAAAAGTTAGGTTGTCATGGACTAAAATTATGTGGGAGAATCAATTCAGAAGGGATAGGAAGCTCTTAACCATGACATTCTGAAGACAAAAAGAAAAATTATTTCTCAGAAGAAAAAGGAGAATTGTCAAAAGAGACCAATGAGGATGCACAGGGAGCTCTCCAACCAAGTTAAATTTTTAAAAGACATGAACAGAAGATGAGAGCAAGGCCAGCTAACAGGACAAATACAACAACATAGTATGGAGCTCTAAGACTACTATCAAGAATGTTACAGTTCGAATGAACCAAAATTAGAGAGGAAAGCTTAGGACCACAAAAAAGAGGAATTTTTGTTTTTTTTATTTTTTTCTATATTGGGGAAAAGAAGATTTAAGAAGGTACAAGATTGCTGTTCTAAATGGATAAGACAGTGATAACAAATGGGATAGAGAAGTTAGAGCTACCCAACTCTTTTTTTTTTTCTGTTTTCTCTGCTAAGAAGAAAATATGGACTAGAAAGAACAAAAATGGCTTAAAAGGCGGTAGTACCCAAGTTAAGCAGAGAAACAGCAAGATACCACCTCTATACTTTAATCTGTTCAAGAGACTTGGGTCAGGTGAATGAACTACATCCTAAGTACTGAACTAACTGGCAGAAGTGATTACTGAATCATTATCAACAATCTTTAAAAGATTACAGAGAAGTTACTATAGGTCTCTGGAAGGACAAATACTGTCCTGATTTTCAAAAAGTGGAAGAGGTTAGAGTTGTAAATTATGGGCCAATTAGCCTGACATGAGTCCTTGGCAAAATACTAGAATGGATTATTAAAATTTGTAAATGGCTAGAAAAGGAAGCAGTGATTGGCAAAGAACTAGCATGTCTTCACTAAAAATAAGTCATGAAATAGAGAACTGCCTCAATTAAAGTGACCAGGGGTAGCTGGGAGAGCCTTCTGTTTGGGAACAATGGAGGGGGTAGGACCTATTTCATTACTGGAATCAGGGAATTTATTAAGGGATGGAAGCAGGTTAGTTATAACTGGCAACTTTTCGATAATAGTCAAGAACAGATTTGAAGACTTAAAACTTCTAACCCCAGTTTCCTCTACTGTTCGTGTTTAGGGAGTCAGATACAAAGATGGACTCTTCACTATCCTAGACAATTCCAGGATTATTTTCAAGCTGGCCTTACTTTAAAGGTAAAGGTGGTGTAACAGATAGAGTGCCTCATCTAAAGACTCATCTTCCTGAGTTCAAATCTGGCCTCAGACACTTACTAGCTGTGTGACCTTGGGCAAGTCACTTAACCCTCTCTGCCTCAGTTTCCTTATCTATAAAATGAGCTAGAGAAGGAAATGGCAGACCACTCCAGTATCTTTGCCAAGAAAACCCCAAGTGGGGTCATGAAGAGTAAGACCTGACTGAAACAACTGAACAATACTCCAAAGGTAACAAATTTTTATGGGTCAGTTGCTTGTTAGAAATTCCAAAGTTTACAAAACAGCAACACTGTCTTCATTACAGAGACATACTGTCCTGTCTTCTGTCTTGGCAGGAATAGCTGACGAGATTCTAAAAGTACTATCTGGGCCATCTGGCACAACTGCAACATGAGTATGCCTTGCAGGGCTAAAATGTAATGCACAGTATGCCACTTAATACTACTGTACTGTACAGCTGAAATAATTCATTCATCAGATCAGTCATAAGCAACAGCCTCCTGGGCTTCTATGCCTCCAAGTCATGCTCTAAGAAGAATGCATGACCAATTGGAAAGAGTGCTGGACCTGTGACTGTAGGCAAGTCATTTAATTAAACCTGAGTTTTCTCATCTGTAAAATGGGAACAATACCTGTAGAATTTACCTCAAAAGACTGTTGTGATGATCAAATAATAGACAGAAAGTACTTTGCAAACCTTAAAATGACATATAAGTATCTATCCAGCTACTACTACTACTATTATTATTATTGTTGTTATTATTATTATTATTTGGCCTATAAGCAAAAAGGGCAATCAGAGAACCTGTAGGTAAAGAAGATTCAGGATCTAGGCCCTCAAATGGCTTACATTGTTTTTTCCAGTACAACACTATTTTCCCAGCATACAACTGCTCTTAGAGATTTCCAGCAGATCAAATAGGAGGATTCTACATGCCGTATCAATTACGCTGTTCTCTTCCTATCTGGCAGCTAGGTGGCGCAGTGGATAAAGTGCCTGGCCTGAAGACATTTTCCTGAATTCAAATGTGGCCTCAGAAACTTACTAGCTGTGTGACCCTGGGCAAGTCACTTAACCTGGTTTAACTCTGTTTTCTCTACTGTAAAATGAACTGTAGAAGGAAATGGCAAACCATTCTAGCATCTTTGCCAAGAAAACCCCAAATGAGATCGGGGAAGAGCTGGACACAACGGAAACAAGTGAATGATAACAACATCTCTTTCTAACAGGATGCATAAAAGACCATTAAAACTTCAAAACCCTGAGGCAAAGTAAGGACAAGGTGTGATGGTGAAGAAGGAATATTTCCAAGGCCTTTGGGCTGTGATATAACTTTGAATATAAGAACCCAAGCAAAGTATAGCAGATCAAACTGCCAGACCCATTTACAATCCATATAATTCTTGCTGCGAGATACTTTTCAAACTGTCTGCTTGCCCACTGGCTGGCCACAGCCTTTTCTGTCCTTTGCCTCTTTGTAAAAAAAAAAAGAAAAAAAAGCCTAAAGTCACATTCTTGTGGGGTGGGGGTGGAGGGGGGAGGATCTATACTTTTTAAACTTTCATTCCTCATTATCACTAGCATAAGTTTAACACCTAGAAAAAAATCAGGATGGTGGGACCCCAGGAGCCTAAGGTGGAGGTGGGAGAACCCATGCTATCACAGAATGCTATCATAGATGTGATGCAAGTCCTAGCTTTGGGCTCTAAAGCTGGCAAAGTAAACATGTGTCTGTTCCTATGACCACATACTGACACACCTTTAATTCAGTTGTGTTGACTGAACACTTGGTGGTGGTTGTTGTTGTTTGTCATTCATTTTTTTTTTTTTGGTAAGGCAATTGGGGTTAAGTGACTTGCCTAGTGTCAGGTGTCTGAAGCCGAATTTGAACTCGAGTCCTCCTGACTTCAGGGCCAGTGCTCTATCCACCCTGTCATTCATTCTTGAAAAGGACCATAATATCAGGAAGGTGATGCCATGACTTACAAATGAATCAGATTTAAGTGAGGAGAGCTGTGCAAAGTCACCAGCCTCACTCTCTCCTCTGGAGCCATTTGGTCCAGTGGCAAAATATAGATCAGGACAACTGGAGATAGCCCTGGATGCAGTGGGAGACCTTGGCCTATTCAAGCTAAGAATTTTAACAGGTCTCAGTTTTACTGAGGCAAAGCCCATTCAGTGATTAAGGCTAGGTAAGGAATGAGGCAAAGAATAGTCTCTTTCACCTGGTGTAAAAAAAAAAAATCATTCTGGGAGGGGAAGACCTGCAGGGTTTCTGGCAAAACAGAAACAATTTCTGCTTATATCACTCTGAGCCACCAGGACCCAAACAATGACCAAGTGCGGCTTGGGCTGGGACCTATTATTGGCCAATCAGTGAAAGCCAGAGTGATTTGTATCTTAGGCATGGTCCTTAAGAGAGAAGTCTAGCCCATAAACCCCAAGATGCCTTGTGAAGTTTCAGCAACCAAAATTTATATTCCTTTGGGTAGAGCACCCACAGGTAAGGGTATGATTCCCTATGTGGACAGAGGGGGAGGAGAGAGGGAGAGAGGGAGGGAAGGAAGAAAGGAAGGAAGGAAGGAAGGAAGAAAAGAAGGAAGGAAGGAAATAAGGAAGGAAGGAAATAAGGAAGGAATGAAGGAAGGAAGGAAGGAGCTGTGTTGCCCAGGTTGTTGTTTGTCCTTCATTATTGAAGAGGACCATGACATCAGGAAGATGATGCCATGACTTGCGACACTTGGTTGACTAGAAAGTCTGAAGACCAAAGCCCTTCCCCAGACTGAGAGCTTAGCAATGGGGAAGAAAGGAACATTGTCTCCCTGTCTGGCCATGTTGGAAGCCTCCAATTGAAAGTCATGACACAAACGATTCTCTACTCTTTGTGATCCTCATATATGCTCATCACCCTGAGATCTGTAGGTAATTTAGTCTTCAGGAAACTACCTTAGAATTAGTCTAGGTATGAAACATTCAATCTCCCAGCTTTGTGCCTTTAAAGAAGCTAATTTCCATGCCTGGAATCCTCTCCCTCCTCAACTCCACCTCTCAGAATTCTTAGCTCCATTCAAGACTCAGCTAAATGCTGCCTCATACATGAGACCTTTTCTGATTCTCCCAGATGATGTGGTTTCCCCCTCCCATCTCACAAATTATTATTTTTTTTTATCTTTGTATGAGTTCATCCTTCCTGTAGAATGTAAACCCCTTGAAAGGAGGGACCGTTTTTATTTTTGTCTTTGTAGCCCCAGTGCTTGGCACAGTGCCTGGCTCCTAATAGGTCACTAAAAAAAAAGGTTTGCTGAATTGAATACAATTAAATTAAAGGACCACAGCTAGGTGACACAGTAGATAGAGTGCCAGGCCTGGAGTCAGGAAGATTCATCTTGCTGAGTTCAGATCTGACCTCAGACACTTACTAGCTGTCTGACCCTAGGCAAGTCACTTAACTCTATTTGCTTCAATTCCTCATTGTAAAATGAGCTGGAGAAGGAAATGGCAAACATTCTAGTATCTTTGCCAAGAGAACGCCAAATGGGATCATGAAGAGTCAGACGCTATTGAAAATGGTTAAACAACAATAACAAAAAATTAAAGGACTGAAAAGTTTTAAATTTTCTTGAGGGCCCAGACTTCGTTTTTGTTTTTTATAACCCCAGTGCCTAAAACAGTACTTTTCATACTGTAAGTACTTTATAAATCTTTGCTGACTTGAATTGAAAAGACAGACTCTCTTTAGGGTGACATTTACAGCAATGCCTCAATAAACCCGAGGGATTTGGACAAGAAAGAAATCTATAGGATGCTCTGCTATGGTGATTGGTGGTTGCCTCAGTTACCCTGGCACCAGCTTCCACCACCACCGTGCTTCACTTTATTCCCAGGCCATCTCGTCTGTCACCATACTGCTACAAATGTCCCCTCCCTCACCTTTTTTCAGTTTTGGAACCATAATCATTTCCAAGCCAAAACATCCTTCCTTGGCCACCATTCCTCTATATGTCCCTATATGTGTTGTGTCTTCTTATTAGAATGTAAACTCCTTGAGAACAGGGACTGTCTTAACTTTTGACTTTGTATCCTCAGTGCCACAGTGTTTGACATATAGTAAGTGCTTAATAATAAGTGCTTCCTTTCTCTTCTTTCTTTCTTCTTTCTCTTTCTTTACTTTATTCTTTCCTTCTCTTTCTTTCCTTCCTTCCTTCATTTCTTTTTTCTTTCTTTTCTTCTTTCTTTCATTTTTTCCTTTCTTTCTTTCTTCCTTCCTTTCTCTCTTTCTTCTTTCCTTCTTCCTTTTTTTTTTTTTTTTTAGTGAGGTAATTGGAGTTAAGTGACTTGCCCAGAGCCACACAGCTAGGAAGCATTATGTGTCTGAGGCCAGATTTGACCTCAGGTCCTCCTAACTTCAGGGCCAGTGCTCTATCCACTTCACCACCTAGCTGCCCCTCCTTTTTTTTTTTTTTTTTTGAGATGAGAAAATTAAGGAGGTTAAATGAGTTGACCAAGGTCACAAGGATAGTGGCAGAAGGAAGACCAAAATCCAAGTATTCCAACTTGCAATCCAGTAGCTACCTCCTTTCCTTTATTCTACTTTAGAGTACTGCCTTCAAACAAAGTCTATTCCAATGATGCCCCCTTTTTTTGGCCTTATAATAATAACATTGGAGAATAACACTTTCGATGGTGATTACTACCCTGTTGGTGGGTATGGTTGAAAATATGAAAGAAACTAACCTGTAAATTTAATCCAATTCAATAAACATTTATCAAATACACAGTGGTAGAGGGTTAAGGTAAGTGAGACTTCAATCCCACCCTCATGTGGCTTCCACTCAATCTTTTATAGCTGCCCCTTGTTTTCAGTTTTACTCATCTTTAGAGCCTGTCACGAAGTCCTCCTCTTTTAATGCTTCATCTCCTGGGCCTTCATTCACATTTCTGACGTGACACAACCTGGTCTGCTTGTTCTTGGTCTGCCTGTTTCCCATCTGACCTTATAGCTATGGAACACCATTTGAAGTTGTGCTTCCATGTCTCTTTAAAGAGTGTTTTCTGCCCTCCCTACTTACAATTGCCCCCTTCACCTCCCCATATGACAGCTGCCTGGGTATCATGTTGTTATCCACTCTTCACATAAATCCAGGACAATGGAGTTGTGTTGCAGCAAACATACCCACAGCTCTTTAGGCTGGCCACATGCCAGGCCTTTAGTGTTAGCTGATCTTGTCTGTCTATTTAATGTTAAGTATGACTGATTAATGCGACTGCTTTAAAAAGCCTGATGAGAGTGTATAGTCTGAGTCAATCAATGGGTATGGAGTGAGTGCTTGCTCTGTGCTAAAATGGGGTAGATTTGAAGGACCTGAAAGACTGGGGTTCCAATTCCAGGTCTGCTGCTTTAGCTACCTATGACCTTTAGCAAGTCCTTTTACCCTTCTGAGCCTCAATTTATCTATCTTAAGATGAGAGGGTTGAATTAGGTGATCTCTGAGGTACCTTCCAAATCTAAACATATGAACCTCTGGCCTGGGTTCTAATCTCATTTGTTGTTCAGTCATTTCAGTTGTGTCCAACTCTCTACTCCATTTGGGGTTTTCGTGGCAAAGATACTGGAGTGCTTTGCCATTTTCTTCTCTGGCTCATTTTACAGATGAGGAATGGAGACAAATGGGGTTAAGTGACTTGCCCAGGGTCATGCAACTAGATAACTAGTATAGTTTGAAGTTGTATTTTAACTCAGGTCATCTAATTCCAGGCCCAGCACTTAAGTCTCAGCTTTGCCACTAATTAGGTGTGGGGGGCAGCTAAGTGGAACAATGGATAGAGTGCCAGGCCTAGAATCAGGAAGACCTAAGTTCAAATTTGACCTCTGACACTTACTAGCTGTGTGACTCGGGACAAGTCACATAACCTCTGTTTGCTTCCATTTCTTCAACTATAAAATAGAGAGCACCTATCTGGCAGGCTTGTTGTGAGGATCCAATGAGGTAATAATATTCATTATGCATTTAGCATAGTTCCTAGCACATAGTAGGTACTTAATTATTGCTTCTTTCTTTTCCCTTCCCTTTCTGTCTCCTAGTCCAACACACCCATTGTATCACTTCACTTCCTACTAAAGTAATGGGATATTACTGTGCAATTACAAATTTACAAAAAGAGACCATTTCAAAGGAACTTTGAAAAATGCATGGAGAGATTGTAGACTGAGGCTCACAATCCACCTGTATACTAGCAGGTCTCCAGAGCTAAGCTGACTGTACCTTCCCCTCAGTTCTATGGACACCCCTAAGGGGCAGTGACCTCCTTCTAACATTATCAGCTTGAAATTCCTTCCTAGTGTGTTGCCCACTCTCTACCAATAGCCAGTGAGTATTGCCCCCATATCATTTACCAGTGCCAGTTAATATCTCTCCAGTATCATTTAGTAGCTTTTTATCTCCTCAATATAATCAATAAGCAATGAACATCAAATAACTTTTACAAAGGAATATTTACCTCAAAAGAATGAGGAACAAAAGTATTAATACACCCTCCTGAACTGGGGACACTTCCCCCTCAACTACCTCCAGCCTTGGGGAAAGTAGACTCCATTTTAAGGTGTTTGCTACAAACATTTCTTCCCACCAAATTTACTTTGGGACGAGGTATAACCCATGGACAAGTTGCTCCTTGCTTGTAGCACCCAGTTTTGACCTTTGGGTTGGTTCACTGCTGACCTACACTGGCTTACAAGAGGTAGCCATTGGCAGACTCTGATATGAGCGCTAGGTCTTCAATCTTTAATGCCTTAGTGTAGTTCATGCCTTAATTACTATCAGGCAAGAGAGTGGGATTTGATCATTAGTATCTTTTGCATACACACTTATTTCTAGCTCTGGAGACCTGACCTGCTAGTGTGTAGGTGAGTTGTGAGCTTTAATAGTGTCACCTGGCTCAATGTCCAACTAAAAGGCTTTCCATAGGGGCAGCTAAGTGGTACAGTGGATAGAGCACCGGCCCTGGATTCAGGACGAACTGAGTTCAAATCTGGACTCAGACACATAAAACTTACTAGCTGTGTGACGCTGGGCAAGTCACTTAACCCCATTGCCTAATCAAAAACATGAAAAAATAAAAAAAATAAGAAAAATAAAAATTAAGGAAAAAAAAACTTTTCATCATCTCACAGTAAACAGATAGGAAACAGTTACAGGTGAATGCTCTGCAGGGGGTGAAAGGAGGAGCAGAAACTCATATTACATATCATTGCACACTTCCAAAAGCAGAGTCACCAAATTTTCCATGTAATATCCGTAGCAGACAGACCTTCATTGACTAGTTTCTCACTCCTACACTTGTGTGAATTGATGCGGAATAAAGTGAGTAGAACAATTTATATGGTAACAACACTGTAATGAAAAATAATTTTAAAAGACTTGAGAACTCTGATCAATGTAATGATCAATTATAGGGATTCCAGGGAACTAATGATAAAGTATGCTACCTATCTCTTAACAGAGGGGTAATGGACCCAAGATACAAAATGAGGCATACATTTTTTAATATGGCAAATATGGATTTGTTTTGCTTAGTTATGTTTATTTGTTTCAAAGCATGGATTTTTCTTTTTATTGTAGGGGCAGGGGCAGGGGGAGGTTGATGGGTAAGGTGGAAAGGGAGCTAGATATAGTGGTGCCAAAAGAAGAAGAAGAAGAAGAAGCAAAATCATTGAAGCATTTTTTAAATGCATAGAAAATAAGAGGGTTCATGATGCCGACTGAAGTGAACAGAACCAGGAGAACATTGTACACAGTAACAGCAACATTGTGTGATGATCAACTCTGATAGACTTAGCTCTTCTCAGTAATACAATGATCCAAGACAATTCCAAAGGACTCATGATGGAAAATGCTATTCACCTCCAGAGAAAGAACTATGGAGTCTGAATGCAGATCAAAGCATACTATTTTCATTTTTTTGTTTGTTTTTTCTTTCTCGTGGTTTTTCCCTTTTGTTCTGATTCTTCTTTAACAATGTGACTAATGTGGAAATATGATTAATATGACTGTACATGTATAACCTATATCAGATTGTTTGCTGCTTAGGGAGGAGGGAGGGAGAAAAATTTGGAACTCAAAATCTTATAAAAGTGTATGTTGAAAATATCTTTACATGTAATTGGAAAAATATAAAATCCTATTAAGTGGGAAGTGAAAAAGAAAAGAAGGAATTTCAGAAGAAACTACAGCCAGCGGAAGAGCTTTGAAAGTAACATGTTGAAGTTATTATACACTTTAAAAAAAAACAAAACAAACTTTGTGTAATACATATTCGGGTTCCCATTAAAACCTCTTTTTTCTGTTCTACATTATATATGGAAATGTTGTCCTTTATTGATATTTGTTAAAGTCAGAATAAAAATAATTTTAAAAGAAGAAAAATATTAGGACCTTTGGCCTTCTCCAGTCATGAAGCACAATTATAGTAACTCATATTCATATGTAACACTTTAAGATACACAAAGGGATTTACATATGTTATTTTATTTGATCTTCATAACAACCGTGGGAGGTAGGTGATATTATTATCCCCATTTTGCAGATTAGGAAACTGAGACACAAAAGCATTACCTAAGGTCACAAGAACTAGTAAATGCCTGGGGCAGGGTTTAAACTTAGGTCTTCCTGAGTCCAGACCCAGCATTGTCATCCATGGTGCCACCTAGATACCCCACCCTTCCCTCACCCATTTTCCACCCCCTGCCAAAAGGTCTCTAACAATACCATATTTCACCGCATAATTGTTGCACCTTGGTTGTTTTTTTTTTTCTTTTCAATCCAAAAATTGGTTTATAACCTTTTATTGTGTAATCATCCCATGGTACAATTCTGTTCCTCATGCTGCTTAAAAGATAAACAGAGCAGCAATGCATTCACCAGTGGCATGTCGATACACATTTATCTCCTGCACATTGGGAGCCACGAGGCTGGAATTCTCAGCGCACACACATTGTCAGTGTTCAATTTTGACATATATTCACGAGTATTCGACGCATCCTAATCTTGCACCAAAGATAGTTTAGTAGTAAATGATTTTTAAGTAAAGCAGCTCAATTTTTTGAAATTTTTTACTGATTTTATTTATTTTTTAATTAATTTATTTCTTTTTAGTTTTCAACAATCACTTCCATAAACTTTTGAGTTTTAAATTTTCTCCCTCTCCCTACCTACTTCCCTCCTCAAGATGGTGTACAATCTGATATAGGCTCTACACGTACATTCCTATTAAACATATTTTCACATTAGTCATGCTGTAAAGAAGAATTAGAATCAATAGGAGGAACTTTTGGAGATGTCTTAGATCCTTGAATTGCTGAGAAGGGCTAAGTCTATCTCACAATGTGGCTGTTACTGTGTGCTACGTTCTCCTGGTTCTGCTCACTTCACTCAGCATCAGTCCATACAAGTTTTTCCAGGTTTTTCTGAAACCGGCCTGCTCATCATTTCATATAGCACAATAGTATTCCATTACATTCATATACCACAACTTGTTCAATCATTTCCCAATTGATGAGTATCCTTTCAATTTCCAATTCTTTGCCACCACAAAAAGAGCTGCTATAAATACTTTTGTACATGTGGGTCCTTCTCCTATTTATATGATCTCTTTGGGATACAGCCCTAGAAGTGCTATTGCTGGGTCAAAGGGTATTACTGGCACGATTTTTAAATCTTCACATAACGGTCACACCCCACTTTTTTGCAAAAAAAAAAATTGTCATAAAACTGTGACAATTATGCAGTGAAATATGGTAATTTAGTGATTGCATTCAATAGTTACTTCAGAGCCCTGGGGGCTAGTGGGTCTTGGGCCTGGTTACTTCAACTTGATACTGTGTTTCTTCCTGCAGCTAAATGGTTGGGAAAGTGTTTAAAAATATTTTTTTTAATTTTTTTAGGCAATTGGGGTTAAGTGACTTGCCCAGGGTCACACAGCTAGTAAGTGTCAAGTGTTCGGTCTGAGGCCAGATTTGAACGCGGGTCCTCTTGACTTCAGGGCCAGTGCTCTATCCACTGTGCCACCTAGCTGTCCCAAAAATATTTTTTTAACAATGATTATTGCTATGATAATAATAGCTCACATTGATACAGTTTTAAGTTTTACAAAGAAAATAGGCAATCTAGCATGGTGGATAGAGAATAAGTATTTCCTTAATTCAAATCCTGGAGAAGGAAATGGCAAACCACTCCAGTGTCTTTGCCAAGAAAACCCTAAATGGAGTCATGAAGAGTCAGACATGACTGGAAAGACTGAACAATAAAAAAGAATCAAGCCCTTCTCTGACACATACTGGCTTTGTGATCCTGGACAAATCACTTAATCTCTCAGTGTCTGAAGCAATTCGATAGTTATAAATTACGAAACAGATAGATACCAGTCTGCATTGACGGAGGGAGTTTTCTCACCGGGAATTTATCCCAATAAAACCATGTATTTGGCACCAAGCTAAGGTTTGCAAAGGGTTTTACTGTGTCTCGTTTCAGGATAATGTTTCTTTTGAGCTAAATATTTGGAAATCTATTATGGGATATAATATTTATGTTTTCATTCATTCATTCATTCAATAAACATTTGGTAAGTACCTATACTGTGCTAAGTGCTGGGGATACAAAGACAGGGAAAGACAGTCCTTGTTCTTGAGGTATTCACAATCTCATGGGAGAGACAACGTGCAAATAACTATATACAAACAGGTTATATACAAGGTAAATTAGATATAATCAACAGGAAAAAGCCACTAGAAAAAAGGGGGATCAGGAAAGGCTTCTTGTGGAAATCAGCATTTTAGCTGAAACCTGAAGAGAGCCAGGAGGCAGAGATGAAGAGGGACAGCATTCCATGCATGGGTGAAAATGCCTAAAGTCAGAGATGGAGGCCAGTGTCATTGGACCACAATGTACCAGGACTGTTTTTCACAGTGTTAGGTTTACCTGCAGTGATTGCAAAGAGAGCTTGCTCAATACTTCCCCTAAGTCCTCCTTGGCCCTGGCTGCTACTTATTGGAAAGTGGGTCAGAGTGGCCTTAGGTATTGAGCAATTAAACATTGTACGTGCCTTGGTAAGGTGCTCCAGTCATCATATTTTCCTTGTGTCCACTTTGTTTTGACATGACTCTGCTTCAGCTTGTTCAAGAATCCAGTTTCCAATCCTGCCCCTGACTTATCATTCACTCATGACTACAAGGTACTGGCTGTGTTGTCTTTGCAAACAGAGGCACCTCTTAATGCCTCAGGGTCAGATTACCCAGCTGATGGGTTCTCAAAGACACTTCTCTTTGGTGCCAGTCTTTAGCCCCTTTGCTGATCACTCCATCATTCAAAGAAGGGTGGGATGAAGAAAAATAAAAAAGGAATGTGAATTCAAGTCTGTTTGTTTAGCTTCTTGCTAGTAGCCTGGGCAAAACTCTTGGTAAGAAGAAAGGGAAAACTTTTGACCTAAATGCAGTATCATTTGACCATACCCTCTGAGCTTGGTGTTACCATGAGTATTCAAGAACTGATCAGACAACAGTCTTCAAAGGTAAGGCTATGCTGTATGGATCATGGTGCTGTTTTCTAAAAAGCACATATGTACTTCATGTAGAAGAGGACAGCTACCAGAGGGTGGCACCAGAGGCTGCTTTTCTCTTTTTTTCCTTCTAGGCACAGTAGGCAAAAGTTTTATTTGGTCCCAGATCAACAATTTCCCACCCCACTGAGGAAAATGATGGTGCCATACCAAAAGATGGTAAAAGCACTGAATAGTAGCTACAACATAAAATTAAGCAGCGACCTGATCAAACATTAAAATAATCCTAAGTGTCATAGTCTGGATAAAAGAATAATTAGTCACATTTATATGAATTGTCATGTGCAACCAGACTTTCAGAATGCTATTTTCATTTTGGTTTTGTTTGCCCCACCTCCACCCCCATCATTTACTGATTCATTTCAGCCTAGTAGAGTGGCAAGAGCATTGAATCTAGAGTTGAAGGACCTGGGTTAAGAATGTAGCCTCTCAAGCCTAATCTTTTATGACCTTGAGCAAGTCACAACCTCAGTTTCCTCATCTATAAAAAGAAGGCGTTGGATTTAGATAGACCTGGATTTTAGAAGGGTTCTTAGCATATGATCTATGAACTTGTTTTTTTGTAATATTCTGATGCCTGTATGTCAGTGTAATTGATTTCTTTTATAATCCTATGTATGTTTTTCTTTATTCATTTAAAAACATGATTTGGAGAAGGGGTCCTTAAGCTTCACCAGACTGCCACTGGGGTCCATAACACAAAAAAAGGTTAAGAACCACTCTTTCTCTAGATTTATTTCTTCTTCCTTCCTCTACTCTTACCCCGTTCTCACCTGCCTACCCCCTTACATCCTAGCAATAGTGGAATATGATTTTGAGGACAATAGGGTCAGAAATTTGGTTGTAATTTGACTCTGGAAAAAAAAGCATCATGGATTCTCTGATCCCCATTGACTAAAGGCCAGATGGGTTATGTTTCACTCCTAACCCTGCCTCTCCCTTGAAAAATGTGTTGTTCCAGACAAATGGGCATAGAACACTTGGAACACAATCCATTCCCCCAATTTAGAACAGAAGAGTCCTCTTGGGCCTCTCTAGAGGCCTCTCTCTAAAGCATGATCCTTTCCCTTGCTTCCTCAGTACCATACAAGAAAATCATTACAATAGTTAACATGATCATATACAGTCAAGACCATATTCATGTACAAGAGGAAACCACAATTACCCACCTTCATCATACAAAGTTTTGCAGACTCAACAAATAAGGATTATTTCACAAAGTTTACTGAAGATTACTGGTTGCTTAGTACTTAGCAGGTGCCACGTTGTTGTTGGTGATGGTCCTTCATTTCGGAAGAGGACCAGTGATATCATGGGTTATGTCTTATCTTTTGAGTGAACTGGATCTAAATGAGGTAGAGTTGCACAAAGTCATCAGCCTTATTCTCTCTTCCACAGTCATCAAGTCCAGTGGTAAGACAAAAGTTAGGACCAACTGGTGATGGCCCAGGATGCAGTGAGTGACCGTGGCATCTTCAATGTCTGATCAAGCTCTGAGCATTCCACAGTACTTGCTTCCACCGCTTTCACGGCAGTTGGAACAAACTGTTCTCATCTGCCCATTAACCAGGTGGAAGTTGGGTAGACATCCCTCTAACTCTTTACTTGGTCCTTTTTTACCCCTTAAGCAAAAGAAAAAGCAATGAAAATTGGCTTCCTGTTTGAGGCCAAAATCTGGTCCATAATGAGCTTTCCAAACCATGTGGAGTTTCCCCCACAGGGATTTAGGACTTGGAGTCCATTAGGTGTAACACCCTCTCTCAGATGAGAGAAACTGATCTGAGTAAAACTCTTGTGCATAAAGTCATCCCATCGGGGTCTAGACAAAATTTTCAAGTGTTCCTTTCTACACAGGGTACACCAACATTCCCTAGGAGTCCTTAAGAGATCCACTTAGAGGTCCAGGCAAATTTTCTCTGGGTCCCTATTCCAAAGGGCATCCAAAACCTCCTCCAATTGATCCCTGCCACTGCAAGATTAATCCATATGGAATTGTAAACTGACCCAAGAAGACAAGTAGGTTTAGTTAGAGAAGTACGTCAAAAAATGTCAACTATTTGTGTTTTCTAGACCCTCGGAAATTGTGGGGGGCATTGCTCTCACAATAAGGCATAAAGTCTAGGTCTGTTTAAATGCAAAAGAAAATATAAAGACTTCTGGTAAGTAGCAACATTCTAGTGATGTAAACTTCTGACATCTGACATTAGACACAATACTTACATAGGATTTATTAATATGGTAAGTATCAGTAGTTAAACATTCAAGGCATCAACAAATGTAAAATTTTCAAAATTACATCAATGAAATTGACTCGTAAGGGAACACGTGGGGTTAGGGGGGAGAGAGAGAATCAATTGTGGAATTATAGCTTTTTTTTTTTTTTTGCCAATTCTTTGCAAACTAGGCCAAGAATTTCTTTAAGCATTCCTTCAAACACAAAGCATTCAATATTATCCCAGACAAGCTCCCACATATAACTTGGATTCTCTGGCCCCCTCAATGCCTGAAGGGTAGGTGGCTTGAATTTCACCTGTCCCCCAGAATTCTTCAGTACCCTTTGGAGGTTGGCAGGGGTCTCCCATATTTGTCATTGGCTAGAGCTCCCACTGGTCATGTGACTCCAAATTTGGGGATCCAAGCACCCCATTTTCATTAGTTATATTAGTTTTTACAGAGAAATATTTACTTCAAAAGTATAACAAGAATAAACATATAAATATTTCCCTCAACACCTTGGGGGCATAATCCACCCCTTACCCCAGACCACCTCAGTCTCTGGAGAGGGGAGGAGCATTAGGTTTATACCTTAATTCAATTCCTGCATACTATTAGGCCTACCATATTCCAAGTCCAACGGAGTTACTCCTTGACCTCCCCCCCCAACCCTATCCTAGAACCCTGGCTTCTTAGAACTTCTCTCTGAGCTGGTTGCAAAATCTGACCTGGAATACTGGGTTCCAAAATCCCTGTGGCTTGGGCTCCCAAATCAGGAATTCTATTCCCTGAATCTAAAACTAAAAAAAGACAAAACAGACCAAAACCCCAAAGCCTGTTTCTTGAGACCACGTCATCTGGGATGGGGTGAAAAGGTGGCCCTCAGGCCCTTCCTGTTGCTGCATCATGTCATCTCCACGAAAGAGAGAGACAGAGACAGAGACAGACAGAGAGACAAAGAGACAGAGAGAGACCATCTTCATCAAGTAGTTTTAAAGATGCAGCCACTTCTGGCTATGTAGCTGATGGGGAAAAGGCTACTCCCAATGACATGGTAAGCCAACGCAGAACAATCACATATTTGCCAATTCTCTTGTCTCCCTGATACAGGCTCCTAGCAAGTATATCCCACTAGATGCCTCTGTTTTAGTTGGTCTGGGCATACATTAAACCCTGGCTATAACAATAGACCTAGAGATGCTGAAGCTAAGCCAGGAGGACTTAGCTCAGAATTTTTAAACCTGTAAACCTTGTCTAGGGTAAGTATCACCAACGTGCCCTCAGTAGGGGAGGTAAAGGAAGAACACGGAGGACAGAGGAGAGGACAGAAACTCCAGGACATCAGTATGAGGACGTTTCAGGAGAGATCACAGTATGGATGGTAAAGGGAGAGGCAGACGAGTTTATCCTAGTGAGACTTTGGGTGGCTTCTCATGCTAGCTAACTGTCTGTGCTAAATAGGTGCCAAGTTGCTTTTTCTATGACTCTGAAGGACCACAAGTCCTACTGGTGCAATGGATGGAACTCTGGACTTTGTATCAGGAAGACCTGATTTCAAATCCTCCATCAGACATGTACTAGCTGAGTGACCTTGGGCAAATCATTTAACCTCTGAGCTTTAGGCTCTCCGAGCTTTATCTGTAAAATGAGGCAAATGGATTCTATGACAGCTAAGGTCCCCTTTATCTCTAGATCTGTGATCTAATCAGCATCCCTCTAAATCCAGCACAGGTCAAAGCCCTGACATCCCCACCTAACTTGCTGCTCTGACTTCTACCATTCTCTCACTAGGTCTATGACCTCCCTTGCCTATGTAACATAGTTGACTCTCCCCTGACTCTGGGCCAGGCCTGTTATATCTTTTCCCTTCAGCCCCTGCCCCAGAGCTCTAAGGAACTCTAAGGAGTTTGAGGACTCTTTTTGTCTGCCGCCAGCTCAAACACTCACCGCTGAGTTCACCTCATCTTAGGGGCCTAGGGACTAGTACCCCTGGTTCCATTTAGTCATTTAACACTGGATTAGCTTTTACAAAAGGATTTACTTAAGGATATAGCAAGAACAAACATAAAAATATTTTCTCCAATACCTTTGGGTTATTGGAGATACTCCACACACATTACATCATAATTTAGTTCAGTTTCTATTCACTGCTCACATATGAAACTAATGTGGCTACTGGCTTCTGATGGGATGGGGTCCCAGACCTTTGCTCCTCAGGGTTATGATGGGGAGTTGGTTACAACAGCCAGGCTAGATTTCTTTCTTTCTTTTTTTTTTTTTTTGTTGCTTAGGCAGTTGGGGTTAAGTGACTTGCCCAGGGCCACACAGCTAGTAAGTGTCAAGTGTTCAGTCTGAGGTCAGATTTGAACTCAGGTCCTCCTGACTTCAGGGCCGGTGCTCTATCCTAGCTGCCCCTAGTGCATCACCTAGCTGCCCCTAGGCTAGATTTCTCAACTCCCAGATTCCAGTGACTGCACTGCTGGCCTAGATCAAAGATTCCATTCCCTGAACTAGAATGGAAAGGAACAATGAAAAAGCCAAGGACTTGTCCCAAGCCCATTTCTTGAGAGCCTTATGGCCTGGAAATAGAGGCAGAGGAGAAGGATAAGGAAGCTATAAGGCCCCCATCTCACTGCATGATCTCTCCAATTGTGGGTAGACATTCCACCCCAATTCTCCAGATGCAGATACCTCAAAAGCTCCCTACAATACTGACTTGGACCATTCTGAAGATACTGACAGTTGTTGCTATACAACTGGTGGAAAAAAGACTTCTCCTGACCCTGTCCTCTAAACAGATCAACACAGAAAGTCCACTCATGTGCCGGTTCTTAATTCTCCAGGAGGAAACCTCTAGCATCTTCCATGTAGATGATGCTATCTTAGGAAACTGGTGATGTCCTATAATACTTAACTACTTTGACATGCTTCACAGCACAAATAAAGAAATAAAGGAAAACAAAGGAAATTTTGTTTAAGATGAGGGAAGAACTTGAGGAATAAGTTCCACATTCCAGAAGGAGGGGACCAATGGACAAGTATAGTCAAAAGAAACAAAGTACAGGAAACTACGAAAGAAAAACACATTTATCTCTTCACCTCTTACCTCATTCCATACTCCGCAAACTATGAGATGACCACAGGAAGACAACTTGCTTACTAAAAGCCTTTATACAAAACTATGAATAAAGCAGAGAGACAAATAATAATAGTAACTGACTTTTAAACATGCCTTAGAGTTTACAAAAGTACTTCAAATATATATTTCATTTGAGCCAATGAACAGTTCCATCAGATAAGTGGATAAGAAGCGCAGGGAGGTTTTGACATGTCCATTTTCACACAGGATTTGAACCCTGGTCATCTTTAGACTTGTAGGTGGCATAGTGGATAGAGTTATTAGGCTTGTAACCAAAATTTGAGTTTAAATCCTCCTCAGACACTATTTGTGTGACCCTGGGCATTTTACTTTACCTCTTGCAATTTCCCCATCTGCAAAGTAAGAGGGAGGGCAGCTGAGTGGCACGGTGGATAGAACATGGGGCCTGGAGTGAGGAAGACCCAAGTTTAAATCCAGCCTCAAACACTTCCCAGCTGTGTGATCCTAGGCATGCCACTCAACCCTGTTTGCCTCAGTTTCCTCATCTGTAAAATTAGCTGGAGGAAGAAATGGCAAATCACTCTAATATCTTTGCCAAGAAAACCCTATATGGGGTCACGGAGAATTAAACATGACCAAAATGACTAAACAATGAAGGGGAAAGACTCAATGCCTCTAAGATCCCTTCCAGCTTGAAATCTATTATCCTAAATCTATATTATTATATCTAAACCCATTATCTGCAGCCTACCCTCTGTCCATTACATCATACCACCTTTGAAAACTAACTATAGCCTTATCATTCTTTGCCTTCCAAGTGTTTAAAGAACTCTTGATTCTCAGTCTAAACACATCTGCTTGGTAATCTTTATTAACATTTAGTTAAACCTTTAACTCTCTTTGGCACCCAAATATGTAATCCACCTGCCTCACATGGTATTTTCGCTTCTCCTTGTTTCCAAGTTTTGTTATATTTTATTTTGTTTTCCTATGCTCAACTAAGCACTCTGTTTTCTATTGCTCTTTTCTTTAGAAGTTTCATATTAATTAAACTAATTTGCCATCTGATTATATTCTTTCCAAGATCTGTGTACTGGTCTATATAGTTTATTTTCAGGAAAGATTTCTAAGGGTATGCTTTTCCTCTGAGATTATCTCCATTTTACCCTGTATATATGCATCTTTGTATGTAGTTGTCTGAATGTTGTCTTCCCCAATAGACTGTGAGCTTCTTTTGAGTAGAGATTGTTTTTCATTTGTTTGATTATTTGTTATTGTTTTTGCCTTTTTTGGTACCCTCAGCCTTTAGCATAATGCCTGGCACTTAGTACACACTTACTAAATCCTTATTGACTTGACTTGAGTCATTATCCTTCTAAAATACTCTTTGGGGAGGGAGGAAGAAAAAAAAAAGAAATTTACATCATAATTTTGTTGTATATTTGAAAGAAATAGCAAGTTATTCATAGCAGATTTGCAGTTTCGTGTGCAAACATCTTTTTTATAATATTATTATAGAAATGCTCATTTTATTCCATAAATTAAAAATAATTTATTAATTTATTTTGATTTATCAGCAATCATTTCCATAAGCTTTTGAGTTTTAAATTTTTCTCCCCCTCCCTCTTCACCTCCCTCCCCAAGATGATGTGCAATTTGACGTAGGCTCTACATATACATTCCTATTAAACATATTTTCACGTTAGTCATGTTGTAAGGAAGAATTAGAACCAATAGAAGGAACCACAAGAAAGAGGAAACAAAATAAAACAGAAGAAAAAAAAGGGCAAATTGTATGCTTTGATCTGCATTTAAAAAAAAAATTTTAACCAACAGAACCACCAAAAAAAAAAAAAAAGAAAAACAACAACAACAAAAAAAAAAAACTGTAATTTCCCCAAAAGGAATAAATGAACAATTAAAGCAAAAAAAAATGAAATAAAATACTCTTTCTGGAATAAAAAAAAAGATACCTATTTCAGTTCTTTTGATAATGTAGTTTTACACACTGTGGCACACAGTACATTTTGGAGCATAAGACTTAAAGTTGAAAAGTTAGACCATTAATTCTCTATGTGACTCTGGGCAAAAAGGAATCATAAAATCTTACAATTGTAGTAATATCAGAGGTCATCTATTTCAATTTCCCACCAAATGCATGAATTTCTCTTATAACGTAAATGAATGAATGAAAAAATTGATTAGGTGCTTATTATATGCAGATCACAAGTCCATTAAGCAAAAGCAAAGGTTGAGAGAAGCGAATCTAATCATTAAAAGAAATCAACTGGGTGCAAGGTATTTATGCAGACCTTCATGACTTATTCTCACTACTGCTTACCTATCTGCCCCACCATTCAGGAGATCATTTTCCTGTAATTCTACATACCATGGCATAGGGGTAAGATTTCTTTTTTCCCTTTACTGTGTTCTCCTGCTTCTCCACAGTGTAGACAAGCAAGAGTCATCATGTGGGATAAAGAGAGAATCTTGTTTTGGGATAGCTGTATCAAAAGAGCTATGTTGACCAATTTAGAGGCACTATTTTCAGCCAGAAGGTTATAGCTCTGCCATCTAGTGGACTCATCTTTCCCTCCCTCTCACAAACAATTGGATTATCTTTTCACATCAGATAAAGGGTTTTTAATCCTTTATAAGTAATGGGGAAGTGGGCCAGGTAGGAAACTAAGAAAACTGAAGGAAAGTATAATGCACTGGAAAGATTCTTGAATTTGACTTGAATCAAATCCTTTTAAGCAAGCCACTTATTTTCTTGAGCCTCAATTTTCTCATCTATAAAATAAGGAGGTTGAACTGGGTGACCTCTGTAGTCCCTCTCAGCTCTAAATCTATGATCCCATGATTCCTGGGGAACTCCATTAGAGACCTCACTCCATATTAACTTGCCCATAGCATTCATCACCAGCCTCATTTCATTCTGGGCTTTAGTGCTCTTAGCCCAGTGCTCATCTGCCTGTTACTCTTCTAGCATAGTGGAAAGGTCACTGGCTTTGGAGTCAGAGGAGCTGGTTTCAAATTTTATCTTTTCCTGGACATTGCCATGCCATGTTGCCTCTACTGCAGTCATCATCCCCATGTCCACTGCCTCTCCACTGCCCCACTTCATGAAACTTTGGACTCTTGCCCCTGACACTCTGGGTCCATTCTGCTTTCTGGCCATCTCTACAATGTGCTACCTCCTCCCCTTCAAGGTCCCCTGTATGTGTTTTCTTTCCCCATTTGAATGTAATCTTAAAGGCAGGGCTTGTCTTACTTGCTTACATCTATATGACCAGTGCTTAGCAAGTACCTATCACATACTACACACTTGATAAATGCTCACTCTATTTATCTATCTACCTCTGTCCTCACTAATTTTGTGTGATTTAGGCAAGTCACAACGTCTATGGGCCTCAGTTTCCTATCTATAATATAGAGGAGTTGGATTAGAAAATCCTTCAAGTCCCTTCTGTTCTAAAATGTATGATCCTAAGGTATTTGTCCTTGCTTCCATCATTTGCATATATCTTTACAAAATTTAAAAAAAAATTAAGTTCATTGATGAAACCACACTGATCTATTTAGGCAGCTCTCCCTTTTATTCCTCATCGGAATCATTTATGCTGAAGCATTCAGAATTTCCTTCTTGAGAACTTCTCATCTTACTTCTATAAACCCTTTAAAGTCTATTCTCCCAAAATCTAGGGCTTAAGTCAGACTCTGCCTGGCTTCTTCTCCTTCTGTATCACGAGTGGTCATTTTGCCCAAGTCCTGCCAATCTATTTCACCAACCAAGCCCTCCTTGTTAGTTAGAATCTGGTCCAAAATAATCATTCCTCTGTTTATTTCCTTTACTTCCACCTTTTGAAAGAGCAAATTATTAACAAAATAAGTTACAGATTTTTCAGTTGTTCTACTTTTGTCAAAAAGAAAGAGTCCTTGTAAATATCTGGATAACTGAAGTCCTCTATCACTACAATAATCATGCTTCCACACCTGGTTTGTGATCTATTTCCCAAATTTCTCCTTCATCTGTCCAGGTGATCTTTGGTATGCCTCAACAGTGATAATGCTTCTGATGGGGTATGGGCCCAAGCCTAGATCTTCACCCCTTGCCCCAAAGGGAATCTGGCACTACAGGCTCCAGCTCCTTATCTCCCTTTGAAAGCCTTAGCCCTACCTTTAGATCTTATTCAGATGCACCTTCACCCCTTGCCCTAAAAAGAATCCTTAAGGGCCTATATGATTTATCTCTAATAAACTTTTTCTCTGGCTGGAAGAAGATTTGAGTTGAATTCATTCAGGCAGGACCTGTGTCGAGATCTTGGGGTTCGAGCACCCTTAAACCTCTAAACCTCTCCACTTCCATTGATCCTACTCCAGGTGCTCTCCACCATCTTTCTACCCCTGTCAAGTACCTGAATTTCTTCATTTGAGCAAATGCTCTTAGCACACCATTCTTCTCCACCTCACCCCCTCTGCTCCATCTATTCTGTTCTTTTTGAATATGGTATGACCTTTCAGAGGTATATTTCAGTCAAGAGTCCAATCCTATCAAGTCTTAGTGATGTCTATGATGTAAATTTTGCCTAGGTGCACTATTATCTATAGCTCACCCAGTTTATTATCTATACTTAATGCATTTGTAAATAGATATCCAAGGTCATTTTGATGGCCTAGCTCTCTTCTTGGATATTGTCTCCTACTCTTCTTCTTCTTCTTTTTTTTCTTGGTCCTTTTTTTTGGGAACAGCTGTTTTCTAGGGTATCAGTCTTGTCAGATTTGCATATGCAGTTTCCCCCTCCCACATCCTTTTTCAGCTTCAGCCTCTCTCTCATCCTGCATCTGCCCTCAGCACTGGGTCCTCCTCACCCTGAAACTTCCAACTATCTCAGTGGCCTTCTCAAACTGGAATATCCTTCTGTAAGACCTCTCTCCCTTGTCCCATTGGTGACTTCCTTCTAGAGACTTCATTTCATGAAGGGGCCTAAGCTGACCACTATTTCCCTCTCAGCACTGTGCTTGGCTTCCAGACTTCAAAACTGTGTTACTGGTAAGACATCATCCCTCCTCTCCCCCAGCTTTTCATCTCCTTTTTATGTATTGTCTCTCCCTATTAGAATGTAAGCTCCTTAAGGTGGGGACTCTCTTTTTGCTTGTATTTC
Organism: Vombatus ursinus; assembly: GCF_900497805.2. NCBI lineage: Eukaryota > Metazoa > Chordata > Mammalia > Diprotodontia > Vombatidae > Vombatus > Vombatus ursinus. The sequence goes on from NW_020954576.1 coordinate 11,040,439, forward strand.
CTCATTTACTACATTATGAATTTAAATTTTACTCTATATCATTTTAATCTTCTACTTAAAAAAACACCTCAAATAAACAAATTGAAAGGTATTTTAAGCAGGGTGATAATATGATTAAAGCGGTATTTCAGAAAGATTCATCTGACAGCAGTATGAAGTATTAACTGGAGAGGAGGGGAACTGGAGGTGGTTAGGAATAGCATACTATGCAATGATCTTGCATTCATGGGACTCAAGAAACAGTTATGGGTCCCATCAAAACACAGGTTACCAGGTCAGACTGGGAGGAGAATTTCTTGCTAAAGACATTCTCCAATGGGGCAGTGATCTCAAATGCTCCAGTGTGTCTACAGCCTTAATTAGGGGATGTTGTAATATTAGGTGTTGGAGCTGGGTCATTCAGAATAACAATAATAATAATAATAATAGCTAGCACTTATATATCATTTTAAGGTTTGCAAAATGCTTTACAAACATTATCACCTTTTATTCTCACAATGACTCTGGGAGGTAGGTGTTACTAGTATTTTACTATTTGCTATTGCTGTTACATTTTACAGATGAAAAAATTGAAGCAAATTCAAGTCAAGCGACTTCTCCAGGGTTACACATAGCTAGTGGATGTCTAAAGATTTAAACTCAAGTCTTGGGGACAGCTAGGTGGCGCAGTGGGTAAAGTTCCAGCCTTGGAGTCAGGAGGACCTGAGTTAAAATCTGACCTCAGACACTTGACATTTACTAGCTGTGTGATCCTGGGCAAGTCACTTAACAACCTCGATTGCCTCACTAAAAAGCAAAATAAAATAAAATAAATTCAAGTCTTCCTGACTCTGAATCCAGCACTCTAACTCTGTGTCACCCGAGGAAAATATTATTATGAATGAAGATAGTACAGGTATTGGAGATTGATTGACCATGGAGGATGAGAGAAAGAAAAGGAATCAAAGATAACTCCAAGGTTGAATCATATAAGCCTAGGGTCACGGCAAAGCTGTTCCTAATTTAGGAAGAAGGGAACCTGGCTCATTTCTCTGAAAAAAAAATCTCCCCTTACTAACCTATTGCTTCATGGTTCTCATTCCCTCTGGACTTATTCATACAATCTGCACTGTATTATAAGGCATATTCTCTAGTGGCTTCATGTGTGTCTGATTTCCCCAGTTAGATTATGAATTTAGGACAATGCCAAGAATACAGTACTTCAAAAGGCTTTTTTTTTGCATTATCGTGGGGCTCCCTCTAGACCTCTCCACTCCCCCATGTCTAAGTAGATGATCTTAATGAGTTCTTGTCGACAAAAAAACAATAAAAAAGAAAAAAGTAACCACCTCCTTGTGGCTGACATTCTGGTGATGAGAAACAGATAGTAGGGTTTTAAAAAATTAATTTATACCTCCTGGATCCACTTGAGGGCATCTGAGAGAGTCTGGAAGACGTGCCAAGGTGGGCAGAGAGCAGTAAATGAGTGGAGATGAGTGGAAAATGATGCATGGAATAAATAAATGGATTCAGCCCCTGTTGAGTGAAAAGGTCTACCAGTCGGGTTTGGATAACGCACAATAAATGAGGCTGGAAAAAAATCCCTTCAATCTAGCCTTTTCTTCACAGAACCATGGAATTTTAGTTTAAGACAGAGATTCTTAAGCCAAGGTCTGCAGATGCCTAAGGGGGTATGTGTGTGTTATTTCAGGGAGTCTATTTGGATGGGGAAAATTACATCTTTATTTTCACTAACCTCTAACTGAATTTAACATTTCTTTTAATTGTGAGTTTTAAAAATAAATTATTCTGAGAAGAGATTCATAGGCTTCCCTATACTGCTGAAGGAGTTCACGGCCTGAAAAAGGTTAAGAACCCTCATTGAAATGATTTCAGAGACCATCCAATCCACTCAGTCTTTGTTTAAAGACCTTAAGTTCTATGTGTTTTTTTTTAAACAAGCATTTATTAAACATCGGCTATACGCCAGCCACATATGAACATTATCTCACTTTACCTTCACAACAAACCTGGATGATAGGTACAATTATTTTCTCCACTTTACAGATGAGGAAACTGAGCCAGACAGAGGTAAGTGATTTGCCCAGGTTCGTAAGTGATGGAGGACAAATTTGAATTCGGGTCTTCTTGAAATTGAATCCAGGGCTCTATCCATTATGGATAGAGCATATACAGCTACCGTTGCTGCCATAGCTGCCTCGCCTTACACACTATAAGCAGCCTATGTCATTTGTGGATAAATCTAATTGTTAAGAAGTTTTTCCTAATGTTGAGGCTCAACTTGCCTCTTTGCGATTTTTTGCTCATCGCTCCTAGTTGTGACTTAAGGGGACAAGCAGAACACAGCTACTTCTCTCTCTTGATATGCCAGTCCTTTAAACACTCGGCCAGGCTATCGCCGGTATGTCTTGGCTTCTCCGGGGTAAATATACCCAATTCTTCCAAACAGTTCTCATGAGGCATGAACTCAAAGTCCTTCACCATCCCAACAACTGTCTTTTGGACACTCTCCAACTTATGAAGCTTCTTTCTAAAATGTAATCCCTAGAACTGAATACAATACTTTGAAATATGATCTGACCAGGGGAACCAATTAGTGTCCTTCGATAGAGAAGGGCTATCACCTAGATGCTCGATGTCCTTTAATGAAGCCTAAAATCGCATTAGCTTTCCCCTCTGCTGTTATCACCATTAGTACAAAGAAAGTGTAGAGCAGGGGTAGGAAACCTGTTGTATGAGGCCACGTGTGACTCTCCAGATCCTCAAGCTCAGCCCTTTCACTGAATCCGAATTTCACAGGACAAATCACCTTAATAAAAGGATCTTTTCTGTAAAACCTGGATTCAGTCAAAGGGCCATGCTTGAGGACCCAGAGGGCCACATGTGGCCTTGAGGCTGCAGGTTCCCCACCCCTGGTGTAGAGTCTGTTAAAAATACCCAGGCCTTTTTGAAACTGCTGTCTAGCAGCACCTCTCCAATCTTGCATTCTGAAATGGATTTTGTGAGTCCAAATTTAAGATTTTATATTTGTCCCTATTACAGTTCATCCTGTTAGACTCAGCCTGTTGTAGAAGACTGCAGAGGTTGCTTTGTTTTTTTTTTGTTGTTGTTGTTCCCAGACTTCATAATTCAATGTGTTTGCTCTCTCTCCTGGCTTTATGTCATCTGCAAAACTGATAAGCATGTCACTTCTGCCTTTATCCATGTCCAGTTCAATGGCTATTAGTTTGCAGATTCAATTCTCTTCCCTTCTTTGAAAATTAGAATGCATTGGTCCTTCTTTGAAAACAGTTGACATTTATACACGGTGTTCCAAAAAACAGTGTAACTTAAAGCTAAAAGCTTTATTGACTGCATTAAGACTTTTGGAATACCCTGTATATCTCTCTAAGGTTTGCAAATATATTTTCTCATTCAAGCCTCATGACAATTCTGGGAGGTAGTTACAACAGGTATCATCCTCATTTTACAAGTGAGTAAATTGTCTCAAAGAGGTCAAGTAAGGGGCAGCTAGGTGGCTCAGTAGATAGAGCACAGGCCCTGAAATTAGGAGGACCTGAGTTCAAATCCAGCCTCAGACCAAACACTTGACACATACTAGCTATGTGACCTTAGGCAAGTCACTTAACCCTGATTGCCTCACACACACATACACACACACAAAGAGGTTAAGTAATTTTTCCAGGGTCATATAGCCAGTGTCTGAGACAGCCAAATCTCATCTGTTCTCCACGATCTTTCTTTTTTTAAAAATTTTTTTATTTTTAGGCAGTTGGGGTTAAGTGACTTGCCCAGGGTCACACAGCTAGTAAGTGTCAAGTATGTGGTCTGAGGTTGAATTTGAACTCAGGTCCTCCTGACTTCAGGGCTGGTGCTCTATCCACTGTGCCACCTTGATCTTTCTTTTTTTAAAAATTAATTTATTTTATTTATTTTTGTTACATTTTAAGTTCCAAACTATCTCTCTCTCTTCCTCCCCACCCCAACCTAGAGAAGGCCACCATTTGACACAGATTTACAAATCTATGTATAACCATACTATGTATACTTCTACTTATCAGTTCTCTCTCTGGAGGTGGATAGTATCTTCTTTCATTGGTCCTTTATAGTTGATTTGAGTATTTGTAATACTCATAATAACTTGGTTGCTCATAATTATTCTTCAAACAATGTTGCTATTACTGTATACAATGTTCTCTTAGTTCTGCTCACTTCACTTTTCATTATTTCATGCAAGTCTTTCCACATTTTCCAAAATCAACTAGCTCATTGCTTTTTTTTTTTTTTTTTTTGGTGAGGCAATCGGGGTTAAGTGACCTGCCCCGGGTCACACAGCTAGTATGTGTCATGTGTCTGAGGTTGGATTTGAACTCAGGTCCTCCTGACCCCAGGGCCCATGCTCTATCCACTGCCGCCACCTAGCTGCCCCAGTTCTTCACTTCTTATAACACATAGTACTCCATCACAATCATACGCCACAACTTGTTTAGCCATTCCCCAATTGATAGACATCCCCTCAATTTTCAGTTTTTTGCCATCACAAAGAGAGCTGCTATAAATATTTTAGAACATACAGGTTCTTTTCCTTTTCCCTGATCACCTTGTGACACAGACCTAATAGTGGTATTGCTGGGTCAAAGGGCATACACGGTTTTATAACTCTTTCAGCATAATTCTAGATTGCTCTTTAAAACGCTTGGATTAGTTCACAGTTCCACCAACCGTGTTAGTGTCTCAATTTTTCCATAACCCCTCCAACTTTTGTCATTTTCCCTTTTAATCATTTTAGCCAATCTGATAGGTGTGAGATGATATCTCAAAGTTGTTTTAATCTGCATTTCTCCAATCAATAGTGATTTAGAGCATTTTTATATGACTATATATAGTTTTGATTTTTCATTAAAAAACTGCCTGTTCATATCCTTTGACCAATTGCCAATTGGTAATAACTCATATTCTTATAAATGTGACTAGGTTCTCTATATATTTGAGATGTGAGACCTTTATCCGAGAAAACATCTCTCAGAATTTTCCCCCAATTTTCTGCTTTCCTTCTAATTTCTACATTCTACATTCTAATTCTACATTGATTTTGTTTGTACAAAACCTTTTAAATTGAATGTAACCAAAAGTATCCATTTTCTATCTCTCAACGCTTTTTATTTCTTATTCATAAATTCTCCTATCCATAAGTTTGATAGGTAATGTGTTCCATGTTCTTCTAGTTTTCTTATGATACATTCCTTTATATCTAGGTCATGTATCCATTTTGGCCTTATCTTCTTAAATGGTGTAAGATAGTGATCTATACCCAGTTTCTGCCAGAATGCTTTCCAGTTTTCCCCACAAGTTTTACCAAATAGTATATCCTTCTCCAAAAAGCTTATATTTTTACATTTATCAAACACAAGGTCACTATAATCATTTACTACAATGAATTGTATGTCTACTCTATTCCACTGATCCACTTTTTTATTTCCTAGACAGTACCAGATAGTTTTGATAAGTACTGCCTTAACTTTAAGATCTGGTACTGCTAAACCTCTTTTCTTTACATTTTTTTCATTAGTTCCTTTGATATTCTTGACCTTTTGTTCTTCCAAATTAATTTTATTATTAATTTTCTAGCTCAATAAAGTAATTTTTGGTAGTTTAATTGGAAAGGCATTGAATAAGTAGATTAGTTTAAGTAGAATTATCATTTTTGTTATATTGGCTCTGCCCACCATGAACAATTAATATTCCTCCAATTATTTAAGTCTGACTTTATTTGTATAAAAAGTGTTTTATAATTAAGTTCGTGCTGATCCAATCATTCTGGAGAGCAATTTGGAACTATGCCCAAAGGGCATACCCTTTGATCCAGCAATACCACTACTAGGTCTGTATCCCAAAGAGATCATAAAAGGGGGAAAAGGAGCTATATGTATAAAAATATTTACAACAGCTCTTTTTGTGGTGGCAAAAAAATTGGAGAGGGGACGCCCATCAATTGTGGAATGGCTGAACAAGTTGTGGTATATGAATGTGATGGAATACTATTGTGCTATAAGAAATGAGGAGGTCAATTTCAGAAAAACCTGGAAAGACTTATATGCAAAGTAACTCATGCAAAGTAAAATGAGCAGAACCAGGAGAATGTTGCGTATAGTGACAGCAACATTGTGCGATGATCAACTGTGAATGATTTAACTCTTCTCAGCAATACAATGATCCAAGATAACTTCAAAGGACTCATGATAGAAAATGCCATCCACATTCAGAGAAAGAATTGACAGAGTCTGAATGAAGATCAAAGTATACTATTTTCACTTTCTATTTTTTTCTTAATTTTTTTCCTTTTGGTCTGTTTCTCCTTTCACAACATGACTAAAATGGAAATACATGATTGCACACATGTAACCTCTAAAAATTGGACCTCAGGATTTAAAAAAAAAAGAATGTTAAAAATTGTCTTTACATGTAAGAGGGAAAAAATACTATTTAAAAGAAGAAGAAAAAATAATTAAGTTCATGTAGCTCCTGGTTTTGTCTTGGCAAGTATACTCCCAGGTATTTTATACAGTCTACAATTATTTTAAATGGGCTTCATGATCTTTCAAAGATTATTGACAGTGGATCATCAGTAACATCTGCCAGTTATTTCAGAACCCTGAGATGTGGTCCATGTGGGCCAAGTGGCTTGGACTCATCAGTGTAGTGGATAGTCTCCTACTAGCTTTGGTATCAAATTTCTACTAACCATATTTGGTCTGTCCTCCCCTACCCCAAAACTGTTCCCCTTAGCAGAAAAATGAAGAAGCAAAATTAGAATTGAATAGCTATCTTCTCTCTAAATTTGATTTCCATTATCTTCTCCTTAGTTCAGGTCCTATTCACTCTAGCTTTGATCTTTCTCTTTTGCCCAGTCTCTCTTTGTCTCTGTCTTTCTCTTTCTCCATATCTCTGTCTCTGTCTCTGTATCTCCATCTACCTACCTGCTTACCTACCTATATGTCTATGTAGATATGTAATCTTTTTGCTGTCCTGAGCCTTCATCAACAACTTTAGATCATTCTGAGCTTAGTACTCCAAAAACCATTCTTACAGAACTGTGCCATGTTTTTATATTCATTCTCCATTAGTTGTTTCTAGCTAAGTGGCATAGTAGATAGAGCTCTTAGAATTAGGAAGATATAAGTCTGAGGCCCAGATTCATATCCTGCCTTGAACACACACTAGCCATTTGACTTTGGGCAAATCACTTACCCTCTCTCATGCTCAATTTATTCATCTGTAAAATAGGAGTTATAATAGCACTTTCCTCATAGAGTTATTGTGAGGGTCAAATGAGATAATATGGGAAGTGCTCTACAAAATTTAAACTACTATATAAATGTTACAATTGATATTATAAATGCTGTTATTGCTACTGTATTTGGGGGCAGAGCCAAGATGGTGGCAAAAAGGCAGGGACTCACCTGAGCTCTCCCCAAAATGCCTCTGAACACCTTCAAATAATGGCCTAAAACAAATTCTGCAGTGGCTGAATCCACAAAAGGATGGAGTGGAATAATTTTCCAGCCCAAGACGACTTACAAGGTCTACAGGAAAGATTTGTCACATCAGAGTGAGAGTGCAGGCACCAGCACAGACCAGGACCCAACAAACCAGGAGCAAGCCTTCAAGAGGGGTGGGAGGGAACTGAATCAGCAGTGGCAGTGACTGCTTATGGAGCTCTCATCCCACAGACAATAAAGGGGTTGAACAACTGGTCAGAAGCAGCTTATAGAGGTCTCTTTGCTGAGACTGGGGGTAGGACGCTGTTGCTTTGCCCATACTCGATCCTGGTCACAGTTCTGGGTGGTAGTTCCAGGATAAGGAAGAGCACTAGCACATTGAGCTTGGGGCCACAGTGGAGCAAGGACCCTCATCACAGTTCCAGGGCAGAAAAGAGTGCTTGTGCACTCACAGACCAGAGTACAGGCCATGAGAGTAATAAATACATCTCTCCTTAGATATACCACCTTGGAAGAACTGAAAACTTACAGGTCCCTAGAAGTATCTCTGAAAACAGCTGTATAAACTCGGCTTTGAGGCTTGGGATAGAGTGCTCTGGAAGTAGAACCCCACTTTAGCAAAAAGTTAAAAGTCAAGAAATAGGTTGGGAAAATGAGCAAACAGAAAAAATTCTGACTATAGGAAGTTACTGTGGTGGCAAGGAAGATCAAAACACAGACACTCACAAGAAGATAGCAAAGTCAAAACCCAAAGCCTCAAAAAAAAATATGAATTGGTTTCAAGCCATGGAAGAGATCAAAAAGGATTTTAAAAATCAAGTAAAAGAGGTAGAGGAAAAATTGGGAAGAGACATGAGACTAATGCAAGAAAGTAGTGGATACAGCACCAGCCCTGGAGTCAGAGGACCTGAATTCAAATCCACCTCAGACACTTGACATTTACTAGCTGTGTGACCCTGGGAAAGACACTTAACCTCATTGCCTAGCCCCTCTCCGCCCCCCCCCAAAAAAAAACAGAAGAAAGAAGAAAGAAAGAAAATCATGAAAAAAGAGTCAGCTTGGTAAAGGAGGCGCGCACACACACACACACACACACACACACACACACACACAATACTGGAGAAAATAACACTTTAAAAAACAAAATAGGCCAAATGGTAAAGAGGTACAAAAATCCAGTGAGGGTACGAATGCCTTGAAAAACAAAATTGGCCAAATGGAAAAAGACATACAAAAATTCACTGAAGAAAAGAACTCCTTAAAAAAAAACAGAAGTGGCCCTCTGACCCAGCAATAGCACTTCCAGGGCTATATCCCAAAGAGATCATACAAATAGGAAAAGGACCCAAGCTCTCTTTTCTGCCCTGGAACTGTGATGAGGGTCCTTGCTCCACTGTGGCCCCAAGCTCTGGTGTGCTAGTGCTCTTCCTTATCCTGGAACTGCCACCCAGAACTGTGACCAGGATCGAGTATGGGCAAAGCAACAGCGTCCTACCCCCAGTCTCAGCAAAGAGACCTCTATAAGCTGCTTCTGACCAGTTGTTCAACCCCCTTATTGTCTGTGGGATGAGAGCTCCATAAGCAGTCACTGCCACTGCTGATTCAGTTCCCTCCCACCCCTCTTGAAGGCTTGCTCCTGGTTTGTTGGGTCCTGGTCTGTGCTGGTGCCTGCACTCTCACTCTGATGTGACAAATCTTTCCTGTAGACCTTGTAAGTCGTCTTGGGCTGGAAAATTATAGCAGTTCTTTTTGTGGTGGCAAAGAATTGGAAATTGAAAGGATGCCCATCAATTGGTGAATGGCCGAACAAGTTGTGGTATATGAATACAATGGAATACTATTGTGCTATAAGAAATGATGAACAGGAAAAAAAGAAAAAGAAATGATGAACAGGCAGACTTCAGAAAAACCTGGAAAGACTTGTATGGTCTGATGCTGAGTAAAGTGAGCAGAACCAGAAGAACATTATACACAGTAACAGCCACATTGTGCGATAACTAATATTGATAGACTTAACCCTTCACAGCAATTAAAAGGATCTAAGACATCTCCAGAGGCCTCATGATGGAAAATGCTATCCACATCCAAAGAAAGAACTATGGAGTTTGAATACATATCGAAGCATACACTTTGCTATTTTTTGCTTCTGTTATATTTTGTTTCCTCTTTCTGGTGGTTCATCTTATTGGTTCTAGTTCTTCCTTACAACATCACTAATGTGAAAATATGTTTAATAGGAATGTATATGTATAACCTATATCAGATTGTGTACCTTGTTGGGGAGGGAAGGAGGGAGGGAGAGAAAAATTTAAAACTCAAAAGCTAATGGAAGTGATTGTTGATAAATCAAAATAAATTAATAAAAAAATTTTTTTAAAAATCAATCCATTTCTACTTGTACTGGTGGTATTTCATAAGCACATAAATCTAGAGTGAGAAGGGACCCCAGACTTAACCTTTCTTTGAGTCATGGACTCCTTTGGCAAGCTGGTGAAACCTATGGACCCATTCTCAGGAGAATGTTTTTAAATGCATCAAATAAAATGCATAGGACTAAATATATTGAAGTGAATCTATTTTTGAATAAAAAAAAACAGAAGTGGCAAAATGGAAAAGGAGGTACAAAAGCTCACTGAAGAAAATAATTCCTTAAAAATTAGAATTGAGCAAGTGGAAGCTAATGACTCTATGAGAAATCAAGAAACAATAAAACAGAACCAAAAAAATGAAAAAATAGAAGACAATGTGAAATATCTCATTGGAAAAACAACTGAACTGGAAAATAGATCCGGGAGAGATAATTTTTAAATTGTTGGATTTCCTAAAAGGCACGATCCAAAAAAAGAACCTAAACATAAATGCTATTACTATTGAGTTCCTTGAGCAACCACAACTGTTGCTTTAGACAACTCTCCCTTTTTCATTTTCATCACAATTGTTTTTCTATGTGGCTTTTAAATTTCATTTTGAGAGCTTTGCATCCCACCTGAGCTAACTTTCCCCATAAAATTTTAGTCTGTGGGTCTCTAACTACCCTTCCTCTGAAATCTGCTTTCCCCAATTCTAGAATGCTTGTCAGACTATTTCTGGTTTTGTACTCCTCTGTCATAAATTCTAAGTTTGAATGGTTATTTCCCCTAAAGGTTCCTGTAATTTCCATTCCAGTGGCTATTTCTTCCTTGTTGAGAATCTGCTGCAAAATAGAATTTCCATTTGTTGATTTCTCTACCTTTTGAAGGATTAAATTACCATTAAAGCAAATCAAGAGATTAATAGCTGCTCTGCTATTGACAGAAAATGATCTCTAAAGGATTCTGGATAATTGAAATCCTTATTGTGCATCTGTGCCAAGCCTGTAATCATTTCCTAATCTCCTCAATTTCCTCCTTCTGCGTTAATGGTCTATAGTATAATCCAATACAATTATTGCTTTTGTTTCTTCCTCTACTGATCTTTACCCAAACATACTTTGACTTGCCTTCCCATGCTGGTTCTTGTATTTCCTCCTGCGACTGTATTTCAGGATATTTGCTTTACAGTTGATACTTCCCTTTTTGTTCAAAAAGCAAACTCTATGACTTGTAATTTCTCAGAATTGAAAACAATAAAAATCATTTTTCAAGATTTGGAGTCATTTCAGTACTCCTTTCTGTCAGCTCTATCACTGTTACAACATTATCTATGACATCAAAATTAAAAATAAAAAGTAAAGCTAAAAGAAAGATGTTAGAGTCACTACCAGAGCAAGAGAAAGCACATTAATTCTGGGTCATTTCATTTTTGAGAAAGATATGGTTCTCTCTTGCTAAAAAAAAAAAAAAGTCAGCATCACTACTAGTTGACTACAGAGATTCAGAAGGGATTCCTGCATTAGTAGGGAAGTAAGTTAGACCAGTGACCTCAAACTTAAATTTAATGTTTATTTTAAATGTATAACATTCATTTATTTGAATTATGACTATCTACCTCTTCCCTTCTCTTAAAAAACTCAAGAAATGGTCCAAATGGAGGAGAGAAACCAATAATTTTTATAACAAATCATTTTCACCGTTAATAGTGGAGCTACAACATTTGAACTTTAATATCACAGTTTCAGATACGCTACATGAAGAAGTGGAAATGTCACTGAAGCAAGCAAATATGGGAGATGCCATTGGACAAAACCAAATATATAGAGAAAGCTCTATACCAGGAATGACCCAATTTTGAGGGCATAGAATGATTAGTTCTTGAAGTTTCTCATTTGAAACAGGTGAGGAGCTCGAAAGCACAGGACTTATTATTTCTCCAAAAAGTGACCAAGAGATCAGTAACCACTAACTGAAATACTTACTTTACAATCTATTTAAAATGTTAATGAAAATAATCTACACGAACATCACAAGCATTCCAGATGAAAAAGGAGAAAGGAACAGTCAAGCTTTTGCAAATGGTATTTTATAATAAGGGTGGCCCAATGGATAGAACACCAGACCTGGAGTCAAGACTCATCTTTCTGAGTAAGTATCTGGCATCAGATACTTACTAGCTGTGTGACCCTGGGCAAGGCACTTAATCCTGTTTGCCTCAGTTCCTCACCTGTATGAGCTGGAGAAGGAAATGGCAAATCACTCCAGTACCTTTGCCAAGAAAACCCCAAATGAAAAGACTGAACAACAACAACAACAAATTCTATAACCAACCACATCTATAGAGTCATCCAATTGCCTGAAATGGTTAGAAAATACAGGACCTTACTGTGATTATTATTTATCAAATACAAAAAAGTTTCTGATTCAGTACAGCAAAATGATGTTTTCAAAGCTCTCTTCCAACAAGGTGTCTCCCTTTTTTATGTTAAAATCATGCAAAATTCTTTGAAAAATGTGTAATGTGGGGGCAGCTAGGTGGTGCAATGGATAGAGCACCAGTCCTGGATTCAGGAGGACCTGAATTCAAATCTGGCCTCAGACACATAATACTTACTAGCTGTGTGACCCCGGGCAAGTCACTTAACCCCATTGCCTAACCCCCCCAAAAAAACAAGAAAAAATGTGTAATGTGAGGGCAGCTAGGTGGCTCAGTGGATAGAGCACTGGTTCTGGAGTCAGGAAGACCTGAGTTCAAATCCTGCCTCAGACACATAACACTTACTAGCTGTGTGACTCTGGGCATGCCACTTAACCTCAATTGTCTCACATAAAAAAAAAAAAAGAAAGAAAAAGAAAAATGTATAGTGTGGAGACTGGCCAATGAGAGTTCTGTCCTTAAAGCAAGCACAATATTCTAAGCCTTTCTACCAATTCTTGTGAAGGCTTGGTAAGCTTGCCCCTGGAAATGCGTGATGGAATGGCCCTTTTCCTCCCTCCCTACGTTAGAGCATGAGCAGGTATCCTTTTACTGTTTCCTGTCAGCTTACTGAATAGTTTTTTTTAAGTGGTGGCAGAGATGGAATTGAGGGCAGGTACAAAAGACTTCAAGTAATGAGCTCATTTTTCTATTCCCTGGTGAAAAGTGAGGCAAGAACTGCTAAGGCCTTCTGGGTAGGGGAGGGGCCTATCCATGTTTATTTTGTCTCTGTTGTGTTTATTTTCCTGTTGTTATGTAAATGAGTATCAGAGATTGAATGGATTAGCTTCAAGTTTTATAAACTTCCAAAGGGCCATTAAAATCCCAATAAGGGAAATCTTTAAGTCCATCCCGGGCTGCAGCAGGCAAATACAGTGAAGAGTCATTCCTTAGAAATCCTTGACCCAGCCCAGCAGTCAATTTACCTGGCAACTAAGACACTGCATCCTGCAATCTAGAAAATGGATCAGACCAGGTCCTTATTGGGAAATCCAAGAAAAAAATCATAGTGAGTCATTTTTCCAGGCCAGATCAGCATAGGGAGACACTCAGAGGGTCTGTAGACCCCAGGGACAGGATATAGCTAGGAGAGGCTGTGCTCTAGAGAGAATGTGGATTATACAATATAACAAGTTTTAATATGAGAACCACATGGTTAAGAGGTCCCTTTTTCAGTTGATTATAGGTAAAACTAGAGGGCATCTTCAAAAAGGCCTGAGGCAGCTTCATGCAAGTCCCTTTACCCAATTTTTTTTTCAGCTATACTTTGGCAGGGGTTGGTGGGGAGGGGGCTCAGGGAGATGTCTATGACTCCTGTCAGTGTCCTGTGAGAGACAGTGCTATTGATGAAGTCTAGAGGTTGGGGTGCTGGAAGCACAAGATCATGACATGTGGGTCCTGTCTGAAAGAATTCGACCCAAGCCTTATTTCAGCCAAAAACAAGGTTTATTAACAATCCACCATATTGTCAGACCCTTGAGGAATCTAGGAATCTAGGAATCTGCAAGTATTGACTAGATTCTAAGAATCTGAGTGGTGGCTAGATTTCAGGAATCTGAGCACTTAATGTAGACAAGATGGACCTTATATACAGAAAGACGGTGGGAGGGATCTAGGAGTGGCCAAGTAGTTTGGGATGACTGGAGGAGGGGTTTAAGGAAGATCTGAATGGGAGTGGCCAGAACTGGACTCCTGGGACCTGGACAATGGAGCCCAGCTAGGATTAAGTGTGGGAAATGGCCGGGGGCCATAAGGAAGGCTAGGCTAGGTTAAAGGTAACAGAATTGGGAGATTGGGTGTAGCCACAAAGAAAGGCCAGTTGATAGGATTATAGCCTCAGGCAAATGCCAGAGATTTGGCCTTGTGAAATGTGGGAAAGTCCAGGGTTTTTCCTTTTTTGGGATTTAGCTCCCACCCTCATCACTGGGAGGGCAGAATAACTGGGGCTTCTTCCCCTCTGAGGTCCTGTTGTCCTATGAAAAGAACTCTTTAGTCTCTGCATTTATTCTTTTTAAAATTCTAAGAAAGGAGAGCCTCCAATCTAGTGAGTTTTAAAATGTCAGGAGTGTGCCTCAGCACGGTAGCCTTGCAGAGTCTAGGTATGTAGCCAGTAACAGCACCAGGGCCCCGAGGAGGAAGGAGTGACCTTCTGGACTCAGGTCAGTCACAGCTGAGAGGGCTTATCTCATAGTCATGCCACAGCTGTATGTGAATTTGGTGGGATCAATGTTATATACAGCTATGTCCCAATTAGTGGGAATAATGAATCCTGAGAAGTGGACTTCTTATTTAAATTTGTACTAATTTGGATCCAGTGATCATATTTTGCCTAATTTTAACTTTGAATTATATAAATTTGAATGAAGGATTTATTATTCACATTAATCGAGACTCAGTTGAGGGAACTAGCTAAGGTTGTATCCCAGAGGCACGTATGTGTGTGTGAGGCAGATGTTTACTGTACATTTGTACTTGTCTGTCTTTGAAGTAAATGTCCCTTTATAAAAACTACCTGATGTTAAGTGCTTAGAATGGAACCGGAGTGCTAGTTGCTGGCTCCTAAGAGTGGTGAGGGGACACAACCAGTGTGGGCTTGAACTGATGGAAGTAGAGAAAAGAAACCTCCAAATCCTTTAGGGCATCTTAGCGGAAAACTACCCCTCCTGGCTCTGGTGTTGAGGTTTTGGGGTGCTGAGACCCGAGAGACACGGGTTCTGTCCCAATGAATTCAACCCAAGCCTTCTTTCAGCCAAAGACAAGGTTTATTAGAACATTAGTTGGGGTGAACAAGATTCCTAGTGAGTCTGTGCTATTGCCCACATTTTAAGAATCTGAGCACGTTAATGGAGATGACGGATCTTATATACAGAAAGACCGTGGGAGGGATCTAGGAGTGGCCAAGTAGTTTGGGGTGATGGGAGGAAGGGCCTAAGGAGATCTGGATGGGAGTGGCTAGTAAGCTGGGGTGAACAGAACTCCTGGGACCTGGACCTTGTGGCCAAGTGAGAATGGAGCCTAGCTAGGATTAAGGGTGGGAAGTGGCCAGGGCCATAGGGAGGTAAAACAATGGAGGGGAGATTGGGTGTAGCCACAATGAAAGGCCAGTTGATGGGATTATAGCCTCAGGGGAATGCCAGAGATTTGGCCATGTGGCAAAATCCAGGGTTTTTCATTTCTGGGGCCCAGATTCCAACCCCATCATTCCCCCCTCAAACAAATAGGAACCCAAATTCTTTTGGGGTAAGGAGCAAAGGTCTCGGCTTCTGAAACTGCTTCCTGCTGGCAAGCTGTCCCTGCCTCCAGGGGGTCCCAAAGAGGAGGTTGACTGGAAACAAAGGGGGGACATTGGCTGGTACCCATTATTTGCTACCAACTGTAGGAGAATGGCCTGTAGTCTGGAAGACACAAATCTGACAGGAAAAAACTGCAGGGCCCAGATATAAAACAGGGACTAGATTTAGGGCCCAACTTTGAGAAGATAAAAGATCCTTAGCTCTGTTTGGATTCAGATAATTCAGTTTTCCAACCATGCAGTATCAAACCCACCTCATAGCCAGACTCAGGAATAGCCAGGTGGGTAACATTCCCTTTTAAAGGAACATAATGGGGAAACAGCCAGGAGGATCCCATCTTGGCCTGAGGCTAAAATTGTCCTCTCAGCTTTTCCCCATGCTGACTTCCCACCACTATCACCTTCTCTGAATAGTTTGTGGCATTTCTCTCAAGATGGTGGATTATTGATTATGGATGGATTATGACCCATCAGACAACTCAAAGTACAATCCTATAAGCTTTTACCTCAAACAGCAATTGTTTGAGGGGGGAATGATGGGGTTGGAATCTGGGCCCCAGAAAGGAAAAACCCTGGACTTTCCCCGCATGGCCAAATCTCTGGCGGTCCCCCTCCCCCCCCCCCACCCCAGGCTATAATCCCATCAACTGGTCTTTCATTGTGGCTACTCCCAATCTTCCTTCCATTGTCTTACCTCCCTATGGCCCCAGACCACTTCCCACCCTTGGTCCCACCTAGGCTCCATTTACCACCCTTGGTAATTTTATTACCTCATGGACTCTGTACTTTCCCACTTGGCCAAATCTCTGGGCTATAATCCCAAGAACTGGTCTTTCACCCAATCTCCTCTCCATTGTCTTGCCTCCCTATGGCCCCAGGCCACTTCTCACCCTTGGCTCCATTTCCCACCCTTGGTAATTCTATTACCTCATGGACTACTTGTATCCCTCCCACAATCTTTCCGTATATAAAGTCCATCTTGTCTCCATTAAGAAGTGCAGATTTTCACAATCTAGCCAATAGCCCATAGATGCTCAGATTCCTTAAGAGTCTAGCCAATATGGCGAATCTTCAATGAACTTTGTTTTTGGCTGCAAGAAGGCTTGCGTCGAATTCTTTCAGGCAGGACCCGGGTGTTGTCGTGATTTTGGGATTCTGGGACCTCTGAACCTCTAGTCCGAATCACTACCATAAATGTTTTTGTACATTCCAAAGCAATTTTTATAACAGAGTTCCTATATTTAAGAATTCGAGGAAAGAAGAGATTTTGAACATCAGGATTTCAGAGGTTGAAGAAAGCATGGGAGCAAAGGGAACAATCAGTTATGGCAGGAAAGGGTTAGCTAATTTTGTCTCAGACATATACTAACTGTGTGATCCTGGGTAAGTCACTTAATCTTTTCTAGCCTCAGTTTCCTCATCTGTAAAATGGGAATAATGATAAAACCTATCTCACAAATGAGTTAACATGTGTAAAGGTACTTTGCAAACCTTAAAGTACTATTTGTCATCATTATTATATCTGGGAGAGTCATTGGCTCTATAGGCATCACTAGACTTACAGGGAAAGGAAGACCCAGCCTGAGAGAAGTTGCATGAAGTTTCCATGAAAAGGTTGGCTCTTCCTCTTTTGTCCCATCCCAATGCCATCTTTCCACAGACAGTATAATATAATCTGCTGCTTCGTTACCCAAACGTTTCCAGTAAACTGAATTTTTCCTCAACCGCAAAGAAGCCAGGGATTAACTAGAGGTAGATATAAATGAATGGTTAGGCAGAGAGCCCAAACTCTACTGAGGCATTAGGAACTTTTTTCCTAACTGGAAGTTGTAAACGATTGTGACTGAACTCAGAACTTTTTATCTTAAAAACAAACAAAATAAACAAAAAAACCTCCCTAAAGATGAAGAGAGGAAAAAAAAATCAAAGGGGTCGTTATGTTGCCCTGTAGGCTTAAAGGGGCTAATTATTGTTAACAGGTATTACAAAAATAATTACCAAAAGACTTCAGGAATACCCTATAGAATGGTATTTTGTGAGAAGCAGTAGTTTTCTTCCAGCCCTCAAAACTCCTTCTTAGCCCTTAATGTACAGAAGATGACTTGCTCCTGGGGCACTAGTGCTTACAATAGAGACAAATCTTTAGAATCTCTTACCGATGAAAGTGAGTTTTCTTTTGACTCATGGTTCCAATTATTTTCTGAGGCAGGGATGTAAGTGGCCTTATATTTGGCCAGTCACTAGGAAACATGTCTCAGATCTTTTGTGTGCTTGTTCTTACCCTAGGGAAGCCTATGGGAAAGTTTCATAGGGTCAGTTTGACCCTGTGTTTCAAAGTTTCATTTTGGTGCTTTGCCAAAAAAAAAGAAAGGGGAAAATAGCTGCCTTGAGTTCAATGACCCAAGCAGGCCCAGCAGAATTCTGGATAAGATTTATCTTTAGCACCCCTAGCTTCTGATAAGGAATAAAAGAGATGGGGCAGAGGAGTGTGGTGGGGGTAATAAGGGGGAGGGCAGTTCAGCAAGCTAACCAACATATCCAGTCTGAGAATATAGATGATGTTTCATACTCATACACAATGAGGCAGCAAATGACACAGTGGATAAAGTGTTAAGCCTGGAGTCAGGAAGATCTGAGTTCGAATCCTGCCTCAGACTAGCTGCGTGACCCTAGACAAGTCATCTAACCTCTGTTTACCTCAGCTGACTCAACTATAAAATGGGGATAATAATAGCACCTACTTCCCAGGATTGTTGTAAAAATCAAATGAGATATTTGAAAAGCCCTTAGCATAGGTCCTGGAACACTAAAGGTGCTTAATAAATGCTTGTTCCCACCTCTCCAAAGAAGGTGTATTTCCCAGTGGGCAATTTTATGAACACTTAATACATACTTAATACTCTCTGAGTAGGAGTGCCTTGCATGTTTATTGAACTTTTTTTTTTAATGCAGAATATTTTAAGTATTTCTGTTGAATACAAGTGATTAAACTGTCTTTTCTTCAAGGAAGATGTTCCAAAATATCCTACAGGCATGCTTTGGAGAGTTAAAGATTTTGAAATACTGTCTTCCATGTGGGATATCTCAAGAGGTGATATTTTAGTTTCAGTAAACTACTAGTCGATGTTATAATGTTGGATCATAAAGAGGCTGGTACTTTTATTCTTTGGACTTGCAGAATTTATAGAGAAAGAAAACTACAGCCTGTATACTCAGCATGAGAACAAATTCTCCAATGAAACTAGGTGCATCAAAAGTAGATTTTCTCATAGAAGAATTATAGTAATATAGTAATAAGAGTATATTAAGTGTTGTTAAGATTGCTCACTGGAAAACGTACCTTCTTTGTAGAGACAGGGGACTGTGGGTATGGAACAATCTGTATACTGTCTGGCTCAGTGGATGTGTTGGTTAATTTTGCTGTATTTTCCCCCTCCTCTCTTTTTTATTCTGTATTTCAAGGGATGGATTTCTGAATAGGGGAGAGTAGGAGGGAAATATCTGGAAGTTAAGGTGATGCAAAAAGAAAATACATCAGGAATTCTTTAAAAAATGACTCACTGAATGAACGATTTGGGTTCATTGTTTACAACTTTATTTATCACATTGACTAGATATCACATTGATATAATTAGAATAACAGAATATCAGAGGTGGAAGGGATCACAGATTCCACCAAGTCCCAGCAGCCTTCTCACCCTAGAAGATGTCTCTGCCCCTGAAGTCCCCTCCAATTGCAGAGTTCCTCCTGGAACCTCCATTTTGAGGAAATACCAAGGCCAGCAAAGTTGACTTGGGTCAAAGTGAACGTAAATAGCAGTTGTTTCTGTTTTGGCCAGAAATCTTCCCTTCCCAGATTGATTTTTTTTTTTGGACTAGGTAAAAGAGGTCATTTTCTGTCTCATTTCTTACCTAGCCTTAATCACTGAATGAGTGTTGCCCATAATAAGGGAGACCTGTTAAAGACCTCAGTTTAAAAAGTGTCCTGCTGCATCCAGGACCATCTGCAGACATCCGGATCTATATCTTGCCACTGGACCCAGATGGCTCCAGAAGAGAAAGAGAGGCTGGTGACTTTGCACAGCCCTGCCTCACTTAACTCCAATTCACTTATATGTCAAGGCTTCACTTCCCTGATGTCATGGTACTTTTTGAGAATGAAGGACAAACTACAAGGCACTGTTCTTGACTCCCTATACCTTTTTCAGATACCTTTTTGTCTTCCCTCATTAGTATATAAGCTTCTTGAATGAAGGGATTGTCTTGCTCTTTGCTTATATTTGTATTCACAGGGTTTCGCACAGTGTCTGAAACCAGTAAGCCCTTAATAAATGCTTATTATTTTGTTGACTTACATCAAAACTAAATCTACCTCTCTGTGACTTTCACTCATTGTTCCTAGCTCTGCCCCTGCCCCTGAAGAGAATAAATTGAATCTATCTTCTGTGACAACCCTTAAAAGAGTGTATATATAATTAATATCAAGGCAGCTAGGTGCCACAATAGATAGAGCACCCGCCCTCGAGTCAGGAGGACCTGAATTCAAATCTGGCCTCAGACGTGTACTAGCTGTATGACTCTGGGAGACTATGTACGTAATCAAACTATAGTAACAGTTCACATTTCTATAGTACCTTGAGATCCCCAAAGCACTTTACATATGCTGTTTAGGTTGACCCTTGCAACAACCTCTCTAGGTAAGTGTTATTATTATGTCCATTTTGCAATGATGAAACTGAGACTCACTACCTGTCTAATTAAGTGACTTAGAGCCACACAGGGAGTAATTATGCAAGGCAGGACTTGGGCCTAGATTTTTCTGACTCCAAGGCCAGAACTCTTCCCACTTATCCTGAAGAGGAGTAGGGGTTTTGGGGTGCTCCTAGATGCACAGAGGCACCCCAAGATTGCAGAAAGTTTTGGGGTGCTGGGAAAAGCCCCAGATCGCGGCACAGATCTGCCTGAATGAATTCAACCCAAATCTTCTTCCAGCCAGAGAAAAAGTTTATTAAAGATAAAGCATGTAGGCCAGACTCCCAAGGAACCCAAACATCAGTGATCTAAATGGGGGCTAAGGTGATCAGGTGACACTAGTAAGGATGAGCAGGCTTGAGGCAGTCTCAGCCTCTAGGGCGTGAGGAAAGCCAGGTGTCTGAATGGGGGAGGCCAGGTGAATCCCAAGCCAAGTGATGCCCATAAGGACAGGCAGGCCTGAGAGTCTCAGCCTCTAGGGGCATGAGAAATTCCCAGCCTCAGAATGGGGCAAAGGTGAATCTTAAGTACAGAAAGACTGTGGGAGGGATTTAGGAGTGGCCAAGCAGTTTGGAGTGAAGGGAGGAGGGGTCTAAGGAGATCTGGATGGGAGTGGCTAGTAAGCTGGGGTGAACAGAACTCCTGGGTCTTAGACCTCGTGCCTAGCTAGGATTAAGGGTGAGCAATGACCAGGGGCCACAGGAAGGTGAAACAACGGGAAAGGCCAGTTGGTGGGGGGGGGGGGGGGGGGGCAGGGTGGTGTTGAGAAAAAGAGGGTCCAGGTGTTTGGAAGGTCTGAGAGATTTGAACAGACAATGAGACTAGATAATGAAGGGAACTGGAAGGGGGGACGTTTGCTTTCAAATGGAGCTAAAGAGAGACACACAGGAGCCAGGTTCTTTTCAGGGCCAGGGAGGAAAGGTGCATTTGAATAAGCTTTCAAAGAGAGAATCTAAAAGTTTTAAGGTTTTTCTGGGAATTGTAAACAA
Organism: Vombatus ursinus; assembly: GCF_900497805.2. Classification (NCBI taxonomy): domain Eukaryota; kingdom Metazoa; phylum Chordata; class Mammalia; order Diprotodontia; family Vombatidae; genus Vombatus; species Vombatus ursinus. The sequence goes on from NW_020954576.1 coordinate 11,061,798, forward strand.
AGGAGCCAAATTCCTTTTGAAAAGGGGCAAAAGGGAAAAAGGGGCAAAGGTAAACCCCTTCAATCCCATGCTGTATGTCTCCATAAGGACCTGTCAAATGCTTCACATACACAGGACTGTGGCCCTTAGGACAATTTCTTGTGGAAACCCTGTGGAAGATAAGCATCACTAGATCAGTATTTTTCTGCAGTGTTTGTTGTTTCTTTTTCTTTCTTTCTTTTTTTTTTTTTTACCAGGCTTCTGAAACTGCAGCTAAAGCAAGACTTACCAAATAAAGCAGCCTACTACTTCCTCTTCTGTTCACACCACCCTCTCTCTGATGGAACCAATAATGTCCTTTTCTGGTTTGGGGTTTTTTTTTCTCCTTCGATGGGGGGTGAGGGTGGGAAAGGAAGGAGAGAAGGTGGATGTTCATTAATTGAAAGGGGAAAAAAAGGTTGGTTTTTTTTTAAAAAGCTTTTTTTTCTCTCCAGCAATACTAATACGTTTTCTTCACTAATACACTTTGCTAATACACTCATTTGCCATCATTGTATTTTCACACAAGTAGCTTCCTAAGCAGCAGTCACAGCATCCCATTTGTTGTTGTTTAGTCAATTAGTGTGTCCAATTTTTCGTGATCCCATTTGGGGTTTTCTTGGCAAAGATACTGGCATAGTTTGCCATTTTCTTCTCCAGGTCATTAAACAGATAAGGAAACTGAGGCAAACAGGGTTAAGTGACTTGTCCAAGGTTACACAGCTACTAAGTGTCTGAGGTCAGTTTTGAACTCAAGTTTTCTGGATTTCAAGGCTAGCACTTTATATGTCTTGCCACCTAACTGCCCTCAGCATCTCATATTTAGCATAAAATGTTAAGACCAGGTCCAGAGAGGTAGATGTGTGCCAGCATTGAAGCAATGTTTGCTAACCATGGAAAATGCATAAAAAGAAGGCACCCAGGCAGTCAGCATACAATGAGGTGAGATGGGCCAGGTGTAGGTGAGGTGAAGGCATATATAAAATACATACATAGCCCAATCACTCATTCATTCAAAAACCATCATGTACCTACTGTGTGCTAGGTATTGAAGAAATGACTCTTCAGTTATTTGTTGTCCCCATCCCAATCCCCCATTGGAAGGTGAGTTCCTTTTAGTAGGGATCTTTTTCATTCTTGTATCCCTAATACTTTGCACAGTGCTTGGCACATTGGAAGTACTTATTAAATACATATTGATTGATTGATTTTTATTTGTTATGCATTTTTTGCCCCAACAAACCATTCTAGTGGAAGGGACAGGTGGGGGAAAAACTAAGGAAAGGCCTGGAGAGACAAAAAAAAATTATACCAGAATTTTATTTATTTTTTTATTAATTTATTTTGATTTATCACCAATCACTTCCATTAGCTTTTGAGTTTTAAATTTTTCTCACCCTCCTTCCTCGCCTTCCTCCCGAAGATGATATGCAATCTGATATAGGCTATACATATACATTCCTATTAAACATATTTTCACATTAGTCATGTTGTAAGGAAAAATTAGAACCAATAGGAGGAATCACAAGAAGGAGAAAACAAAACAGAAATAAAAATAGCAAATAGTATGTTTCAATCTGCATTCAAACTTCTTGGTTCTTTCTTTGGATGTGGATAGCGTTTTCCATCATGAGACCTTTGGAGATGTTTTAGATCCTTGCATTGCTGGGAAGGGTTAAGTCTATCAAAGTTAGTCATCATACAATGTGGCTGTTTCTGTGTACGACATTCCTTTGGTTCTGCTCACCTCACTCAGCATCAGTCCATACAAGTCTTTCCAGGTTTTTCTGAAGTCCACCTGCTCATAATTTCGGATAGCACAATAGTATTCCATTGTATTCATATACCACAACTTGTTCAGCCATTCCCCAATTGATGGGCATCCTCTCAATTTCCAATTCTTTACCACCACAAAAAGAGCTGCTATAAATATTTTTGTACATGTGGGTCCTCTTCCCATTTGTATGATCTCTTTGGGATACAGCCCTAGAAGTGCTATTACTGGGTCAAAGGGTATGTACATTTTTTTAGCCCTTTGGGCATAGTTCCAAACTGCTCTCCAGAATGGTTGGATAATTTCACAACTCCACCAACAATGCATTAGTGTTCCAAATTTCACACATCTTCTCCAACATTTATCATTTTCCTGTTTTGTCATATTGGCCAGCCTAATAGGTGTGATGTTATACCAGGATTTTAAAAGATCAATTTTGTAATAATATTAATAATAACTAACATTGATATAGTACACTGTGCTAACTACTTTACAATTATTATTTCATTTGATCTCACAACCCTGGGAGATAGGTGCTATTATTATCCCTAGTTTATAGAGGTGCTATTATTATCCCTAGTTTATAGATGAGGAAACTGAGGCAAAGAGGTCAAAAGTGACTTGCCCAAGGTCACACAGCTAATAAGTGTCTAAAACTGAATTTAAACTCAGATCTTTCTGACTCCAGGCCTAGTGCCCTATCACAAGTTTTCTTTTGTTTTGTTTTGTTTTGTTTTTTAACCTTTTTTGCTGTTATTTTACTCTAATTATCTAGTCAAGTTAGACTCTGTAGTTCTAAATGACTCTCTTGGGGAAAGTGCAGAAAAAATTCATCTTTTCCAGACTTGGAGAGTTGGGGAAATATTTAGCACCACATGAGGATTTGGGGTAAACTTGTAGAGTCTTCTCTGTAATTGCTTTCTAGCAGTGGTAAGACATGAAGATCTACTTTTTAAAAAAGAGTACTGCCAAAAAAAATAAAATAAAATAAAAATAAAAAAGAGTACTAGAGACTGAACGTAGGAAGCTACTGAAAAGCTGCCTCTTTCTCTCTTGGGGTATTTCTAAATGCATGGAGTTAGATATAGAAGAGGCCAGTGTCACTGTACTTGAAAGTAGGTAGGGGAGAGTAAGGCATAAGAAGACTGGGAAGGTGGAGGTCAAGTCCTAGGTTATGAAGGGTTCTGAAGGTCAAACGCAGGATTTTGTACTTTGTATTTGTTAAGGAGCTACTGAAGTTTATTGAGTATAGGAGTGACATAGTTGGACCTGTGCTTTGAGAAAATCACTTGGGCAGCCATATAGAAAATGGATTGGAGTGGGGAGAGATGAGGCAAATAAGACCCTTCAGTAGGTTACTGAAATAATCCAAAGGTGAGGTAATGAGGGTCTGTAGCACAGTGGTGGCAGTAGCAGAGGAGATAAAGGGGCATAGTTGAGAGATGTTGCAAGAGTGAAAACAACAGGCCTTGGCAACAGAATAGATTTGGAGAGATGAGAGATAGGGAGGAGTTGAGAATGACACCTAGATTGTGAGCCCAGGAGGACTGGAAAATTGATGGTGTCCTTGACAGTAAAAGGAAAGTCTGGAGGAGGAGAGAATTTAGAATAATGATAAGAGAGCTGCTTATTCATATCCTCTAACCACATATATTTTGTGGAATGGCTCTTGATCACATATATTTCTGCTAATGCCTAATATAGCTTGCATATCAGACGTTTATCAGAAACAGCTCAGGCAAAGACTTTTCTTTCCCAATTGACAATTATACTTCTTGTCCTAAATTCTGGTTCTGCTCATTTTACTTTGTATCAGTCCATGTAAGTCTTTCCAGGTTTTTCTGAGAGCGTCCTGGTTGTCATTTCTTTTAGCACAATAGCATTCGATGACAATCATTTACAACAACTTCCCCAATTGATGGACATCCCCTCAATTTCCAGTTCTTTGCCACCATTAAAAGAGCTGCTACAAATATTTTTGATTTCACTAACACAATAGCTTTTCTGTTTCATGTTATCAAAATCATCCAATTTTTTGTGATAAATAATTTAATTATTTGGTTAAGAATTCTAGTGAGAAAGAGGAATACATTGGGAGAAGGGGAAAAGGAGAAGTACAATGGCGTAAATTATCTAACATAAAAGAGGCAGAAAAAGAAAAGCTTTTGCAGTGGAAGAGAAGATGGGGAAGGTGGAGGGGGCCTTGTGAACCTTAGTCTCACCAGAACTGGCTCAAAGAAGGAATAACAGGGGCAGATAGGTGGTGAAGTGGATAGAGCACTGGCCCTGGAGTCAGGAATCAAATCTGTCCTCAGATGCTTGACACTATCCATGGGACCCTGGGCAAGTCACTTAACCCCATTGCCTAGCAAAAAAAAAAAAGGGAATAACATACACACTCAGTTGGGTATAGAAATTTATCTTACCATACAGGAAAGTAGGAGGAGAAGGGAATAAGAGAAGGGGGGTGGGGTGCTGGTAGGAGGGAGGGAGGATTGGGGAGGTAAAAGCCCGAAGCAAAACATTTTCAAGAATGGACAGGGTGAAAAAAAAGAGAGAGTAGGATAGAGGGAAAATAGGATGGAGGGAAATACATAGTAATCATAACTATGAAAAAAATTTTGCAACAAATTTCTCTGAATTTCTCTGATACAGACATCACTTCTCAAATATATAGAGAAATGAGTTAAATTTATAGAAATAAGAGCCATTCCTCAAAGGATATGAAAAGGCAGTTTCCAGACAAAGAAATCAAAACTATCTACAGTCAAATGGGAAAAAAATGATCTAAATCACTATTGATTCGACCAGAAATGTAAATTAAAACAACTCTCAGTTATCACCCCACACTTATCAGATTGCCCAATGTGACAGAAAAGGCACATAACAAATGTTGGAGAGGATATGGAAAAATTGAGACACTATACACTATTGGTAAAGTCATATACTGATTCAACCATTCTGTAAACTGTGGGTCAAGACTCCATATGGGGTCATGACCCACAGTTTAAGAAGCACTGAAGGAGAAGTTAGTGGAAAAAGTTTAAGAAGTCCTGTTGTAAAGCAGTTTGGAACTATGCCCAAAGGGCCAGAAAATCATGCATACCCTTTGACAAAGCAATAATACTATTAGGTCTATATCCCAAAGAGACAAAAAGCAAAAAGGAAAAGGACCCATAAGTATAAAAATATTTGTAGCAGCTCTTTTAATGGTGGCAAAGAATTGGAAATTGAGGGGATGTCCATCAATTGGGGAATGGCTGAAGAAGTTTTTGTAAATGATTGTGATGGAATACTATTATGCTAAAAGAAATGACAACCAAGATGCTCTCAGAAAAACCTGGAAAGACTTACATGGACTGATGCAAAGTGAAATGGGCAGAATCAGAACATTGTATATAGTAACAGCAATATAATAATCAGCTGTAATTGACTTAGCTATTCTCAGCAATACAATGATCCAAGACAAGGACTTATGATGAAAAATGCTATCTATCTCCAGAGAAAGAACTGGTGGAGTCTGAATATAGATCAAAGTATACTTTTTTTTTTACTTTCTTTCATTTTGGGGGGTTTTTTTTTCAATCTGCATTTTCTTTCACAACATGATTAGCATCGAAATATGTTTTACATGACTGTACATGTATAACCTATATAAAATTACTTGCCTTTTCAATGAGGAGGGAAGGGGAGAGAGGGAGGGACAGGACAGAATTTGGAACTCAAAAATTTTTTAAAAACAAATGTTAAAAATTGTTTTTACATGTAATTGGTGAAAAAATAAAATATTAAATTAAAAAAAGAATCTCCCTCTAAACATAATTGTAAAAAGTACATCTATCCATTATCCTCTAATTTTTAAAAATGGCATAACCCTTCATATTTAGGTAGACAACCATGTAGAATTTAATAATGGCATGGGGTGTAAGTTGCTGCACTAAATCTATTTTTTGCCAAACTGCTTTCCAATTTTACTATCAGTTCTTGTCAGAGAGAAATTCTTCCTCCATTAACTTCCAGTAGCTTGTGTATTTTAGATGATCAAACACTAGCCTCTCAAATTCAATTGTTTCTCATTCCTGCTTATTTAGTTTGTTACAGTGACCTACTTTTCCATTTTTTAATCAGCATCAGATTTGATAACTACTGCTTTATAAGGTTGTTTGAGCTCTCAAAGTACTTTTCTTCCCATTTTTTTCAGTATTTCCCATGAAATACTAGAATTTTTGTTCTTCCAAATAAATTTTTATTATCTTTTCTACCTCTATAAATTAACCTGTTAGTAGTTTGATTGGTAAAGCACTAAATCAGTAAATCAATTTCAGTAGTATCATCAAGAATCTAACTATAAATAACAAAAGTCTCTCCAATTACCTAACTTTTTCTTCATTTCTGTAGTGTTTTGTCATTGTATTGATGTCTCTTGTGTGTGTTGGTAGATTGGATCCCAATTTTTTTTTTTTGCATTTTTGAAGTTACTTTCAATGGTATTAATCTTATTTCTCCTTGGTTCTTGTTATTCCTATATAGAAAAGCAGATGATTTTTTGTGGATTTATTTTGAACCTTGCTTCTTTACTAAATCTTTAATTGTCTCAATTTCTTTGCTGACTCTCTGGAGTTTTTTGGTTTTTTTTTGCTTTTAGGCAATTGGGGTTGAGTGACTTGCCCAGGGTCACACAGCTAATAAGTGTCAAGTGTTTGGTCTGAGGCCACAGGTCCTCCTGACTTCAGGGCCGGTGCTCTATCCACTGCGCCACCTAGTTGCCCCTCGCTGGAGTTTTCTAAGCAAACCACCATGTCATCTGCAAATAGGGCTAATATCTCCTCTTTGCCAATGAATAATGAGTGTGTAAAAAAAAAACCCAACAAATCATAGAAACATGAGTAATTTCATTCTTACTGTTATCATTAGTGTTTCTAGAACTGTGTCAAATAATAGTGGCAGAGGGATTACCCCTTTATTTACTGGAAATTTTAAGTGTTTCCCCACTGAAAATTATGTTGGATTTTGGTTTTATGAATGTCCTTATTTTGTTGAAAAATATCCCTTCTCTGTCTATGCTTTTGGGGGATTTTTTTGTTTGTTTTTAGCATAAATGAAATTTGTACTTTGGACTTTTTCCATTTTGTTGAACATCCTTGCATCTTTGGTATAAAACCAACTTGGTCAGAGTGAACAATTTCTTGAATATATTGCTGTAGTTTTTAGGATTTTATTTAATGTTGTTTCATTAATATTTAATTGATGCTTTACTGGAGGGGTTCTTAACCTTTTTTGTGTCATGGATCCCCTTTGGAAGTCTAGTAAAGCCTATGCATCATTTCTCAGAATAAGGGTTTTGAATTCATAAAACAAAATACATAGAATTAAAAAGGAAATTCATTATATTGAAATACAGATGTAATTTTTCCCATCCAAGGTCATGAACCCCTTGAAATCTATCCATGGACCCCCTGGAAGTTTGCAGATCCCAGGTTAAGAACCCCTTCTCTAAGACTATGAATTACAGTACAGGTACTGTACTTGACAGAAGGAACTTCCTCAATGGAAGTTCTCTATGCCAATGAAATTACATATTTTGTTTTTAAAATAAAAAGAAATTGTGAGAAATGAATAATTTTCAAAATTTGAATTTAACAAACATTTATTAAGTTTCTGTATCATACCTATATCATGGTATTAGATAGTAAATTAACAAAGGTATAAAAAAAATTTGCCTCCAAGAAGCTTACTTATTGTACTTGTGGGAATACATATACAGGTATAAATAAATACAAAATACATACAAATTAATTTTAAGAGTGAGAAGTGATAACTGGAGGGTTCAGGAAAGGTCTTAAGTAGAAGATGGTACCCAAAATGATCTTGGAAGGAAGGTAGGGATTCTACCAGAGGAGAAAAGGAAGTACCTTTCGGAAATAGAGAACTATTTGTACTTTGTACACAGAAGTGGGAGGTGGAATGTTGTGTATCTAAGAGCTTAACTCATCTATGGTCAAACAGCCAATTTGTATCAGAGGAAAGACTTTAACTCAAGTCTTGCTGATTCTGGTACTGGCATGCTACCAACTAAGAAAACTGTCTCTCCAAGTCTATAAAGTACAGAGTAGTTGCCGGTCTTCATTAGCAGAGAATATCTCCTTACCGGGAGTTCTCTATACTGATGAAATCATAGATGCAGTACTTTCCTCTCACCCCCACCACCTAAAAAAAGTAATGATGCCAGAGTCTTTCTCTATTTTATCACTCCCTGGTTTAGGTATCAGCACCGCATTTGTCTGATGAAAGGAATATTTTAGTTTGCTTTCTTTCCCTATTATTAAGAATAAATTGTATAATGTAGGTATTAATTGCTCTTTAAAGATTTTATAGAACTCACACGCATTAGTCTAGACCAGAACAATCACATTCCTCTTTGGCAGCAACTTGTTCTGTTTCACTTTCTGAGGTGGATTGTTTAGAATCTTTATTTCATGTTCTGCTAATTTGGATATTTTATATTTTTGGTTTGTTTATATATTTCACATTTTAAAATCATCTGTTAATTGGTTGATTTCCTTAAACATCTCAGTATTGCTAATATAAAATAGTGTGCACTGTGTTGACCCTGGGCAAGTCACTAAACCCCAATTGCCTTAAAAAAATAAAATAAAATAAAATAGTGTGCAGTAAATCTTCAAAATTCTTTTTACTTCTCTTGTGAATTCAACTTCTTTTTTTTATAATTTGACATTTTTGATTGATCTTGTTAATCTTCACAGAATCAGCTTTTAGTTTTGCTTACAATTTCTATAGTTTTTTTGTTTTCCAGTTTTTCTATTTTCATTCTAATTTTCAAGATTTCTTCTCTTTCCTTATTTGAGGTTTGTCAGTTTCTTAAGTCTATAGTTTTTTATTTCAAATTCAGTTTTTTGTGTGTGAGTATATATGTTTGTTACTACAATTTTTCCTCTGAGGAGGGTGTAGCTACACCCACCCAAAACTGGTATGTCATCTCATTATTATCCTTCTCTTTCACAAAATTGTTTATTTTTTCATGATTTCTTTTTTGACAAACTCATTATTCAGGGTGTCATTACTGAGCGTCTGTTTAAGTTTCTATATTTTAATTATGTTCTCTGTATTAATTACTGTTTCTATTGTGATATAGTTTGCAAAGTACATTTAATATTTTTTATTTTTTCATTTATTTATAATCTCATTGTGCTATAACATATGACCTATTTTTATTAAATTATTATATGATACTGAGGAACATTCTTTAATGCTTCCATTCAAATCTAACTTCTTCAAAGACCTTTTTTTGTTCCTTATTTTCCTTTTTGTTTATCTGCTAGATTTATCCTATTTTGAGAGGAATAATAAAGTTTTCTCCAATTATCATGTTATCTTTGTCTTTTTACGGTTCAACTAACTTTTCCTTTATGAAATAGATGCCACTTAGTACCTATGTATTTAATATTCATTACAATTTAATATTCATATTAATGATACTATTAATATTATTAAATATTAATTTAATATTACTATTTCATTGTCTTGATAACTTTAAGTATAATGGAGCTTACCTGTTTGTCCATCTTAACATTGTGAATTTTAGTGATTGCTTTGTCTGATAGCACAATTGCAACAGGTATTTTTTAAAATCTCCAAGTGTATAATAAAATGTTTTCTAGTTTCTTATTTTCACTCTGCATTGTTATATGTATTTTTCTATATGGCAAATGGTTTTTGTATTCATTCTGCTGTTCTTTATATTATATTGGATTGTTTAATCCTTTCACATATAGGGTTATAATTATCAGGTTTGTGTTTTCCTCTAATTAGTTCTTTTGTACTGATTTTATCTCCTTCCTCTTTTAAATCAGCTCTTTGTCCCTGTAATTGGTTTTGGTTACACTATTTTGATAGCACTGTATTCCCACAGCCTTTCCTCTCTCTCCTTCTTCAGCTTACCTGCCTTATCCCAAATTCCTTGAATTTACTTAAGCTGTCGATTTATTATTTATTTTTTCGTACGTGTATTTATTTCTTTACCTCCGTGTGCTTCCCCCTCCCCCTCTTAAACTTCTTCTTTCCGTGCCCCAGTGAGCTTGTGGTTCAAAATCTCCCCCTTCAAACTCTTAAATAACATTCTTTTGTGGCACCTTTTCCAGGAAGTGCCCATGTCACTTCATACAAAATTCTTCTAAGGTCTCCATTTCTTATCACAGATACACACACCTCTTCCTGACCATACCATGGAAATATCCTAGAATGGTACCTTTTCCTTTCCCTTCTAGAGTTAAGACCCTATCCATCCCAATTTGTCCTCTCCTTTGCTTTTAGCCTATTTTCTCACAATCCCCTTCATTTACTGAAAGACTAAAGAGATTCCTCTTCCTTCTCTGCCTACTAGGGGTTCATTTGCAGCTGTTCCCTGTTTCTTGCCTCTTCTCTCCCCATTCCAACCCTAACCCACTGCATTGCTCCTCCCACAAAAGATTAATTCACTTACAGCAGAATATAAGATTTAGCGCAAGGACTATTAACTCATCTCTTCTTTCCCTGATGATTTTTAAATATCCTGTTTTATCTTAAGCCCCTTAGATCTTTTTTTATCTCCAAATGATCCCTTTTTATTCTTTCCTTTACCCCTCAGTAATTTAAAATAGCTATAAACATGAAAGAAATTATTTCATTGCTTAGTCTTTCCTTAATAATTTATTCATCTGCCTTTTTTATATTTCCCTTTCTTGAGGTATTTAGAAGTTGAATGTTCTGTTCTCCTCTATTTTTTTCTTTAAAAATCACCTCAAATCCCACATCTTCCAGGAAGCCTTTCCTGGTCTCTCCAAGTTGCTAAATGCTTTATCTTCTCTAGGTGCCTTCCATCTAATCTGTATATATCATGTATCTACCTAGTTATTTATGTATTGTCTTCTCCATTAGAAGGTAAGCTCCTTGAGAGAACACACTATGTTTTTGCCTTTAGTATAGTGCCTGTGACATAGTAAGCAATTAATGCTTGTTTCACCAACTGGTAAATATCTCAGCGCTAGCTGTGTGACCCTGGGCAAGTCACTTCACCCAGTTTCCTCATCTGCAAAATGAGGTGGAGAAGGAAATGGCAAACCACTCATCTTTGCCAAGAAAATCCCAGATAGGATCACAAAGAGTCAGACACATCTGAAATGGCAATAACAAATAACTAGGATCATAGGAAGAAAATTTGCTGGGCTAAATTTTGGTAGAATTAAAAGATAGAAGTAAATTTTGAAAACAAATTGCACAGCAAATAACACACATTTCGAAGCACTTCACAGTTCTAAGTCTCATTCATAAAAAATAATGCTATGTGGCTGCTAGGTGGTTCGGTGACAGAGTGTTGGGCCTGGAGTCAAGAAGACCGGAGTTCAAATCTGGCCTCAGACACTTAATAGCTGTGCCCCCCCAGGGCAAGTTATCTAACTGTTTGCCTCAGTTTCCTCATCTATGGAATGAGCTGGAGAAGGAAATGGCAAATCACTCCTATATCCTTGTCAAGAAAATCCCAAATGGGGTCACAAAGAGTCAGACACAACTGAAAAATGACTAAACAACAATACCTGAAAAGCCTACCTCCGATGCTTATAAAGATTGAATGAGATAAGACATGTAAACACTACATGTCACAATAATACATAATAAATAATACTACATAATAAAAATACTTTAAAAAATAATGCTATGAGGTAGAATCTGAGTACCATTATTCTCATTTTACATATGAAGAAATTGAGCTTATATTCAATTGAATCCTGATCAAAGCCTGACATACATACAGCTTAATAATTAAGCAAGGGGAAGCTAGGTGGCGCAGTGGATAAGCTCCTGCCTTGGAGTCAGGAGAACCTTCGTTCAAATGTGACCTCAGACACAAGACTCTTACTAGCTGTGTGACCCTGGGCAAGTCACTTAACCAAGATTGCCTCACCAAAATGAAAAAAAGAAAAGAATTAAGCAAAGTAGGCCTGAAAAGTGATGTTACAACTTATACAAATTACCCGACTGGAGGTAGTTGTTGATTTATTTCAATACTGCAACTACCTGCCTCTGCCCTGTTTAGTGTAGTGCCAACTTTGAGAGCAGGAGAGACCTGGATTTGACCCCATCTCTGCAAAGAAGGGAGGGTGGCTCAACAAACATTTATTAAATATCTACAATGCTCCAGACACTGTGCTAGGAGCTGATGATAAAAGTACAGAGTGAAACAATCCCTACTTGAAAGGATCTTCTATTCTAAAGAGTGCGGCAGAGGATGACAAGAAGTCGGTCTTTCCGTTCAGTCATTTCAGTCATGTCTGACTCTTGGTGACTCCATTTGGGGTTTTCTCGGCAAATATACTGGAGTGGTTTGCCATTTCCTTCTCCAGAAGTACCTATATAAATATAAAGTGAGTAAATGCAAATATATGCAAAGTAGTTAAATGCAAGGTAGTTTGGGAGGGAAGGCACTAGCAGGAAAGGAAGGCATGGTGGAGAAGACATTTGAATTGCATCTTATAGGAAAAGAGGGACTCCACAAAGCAGAGGTGAGAAGGGAGCATATTCTAGGCATGGGGGAAGGCTGAGTAAAAGGAACAGAGAGGGGAGATGGTGGGTTCTGTGTGCAGAACAAAGAGAGATACAGCTTGACTGGACTGCAGAGTATGTGGGGGCCATTGATGTCCAAAGAGGATAGAAAGATTGTCTAAGGCTAAGATGTGAAGGGGCAGCTAGGTGTTACAGTGGATAGAGTGCCAAGCCTGGAGCCAGGAAAATTCATCTTCCTGAGTTCAAATCTGCCCCAAGATACTTACTAGCTGTTTGACCCTGGGGAAGTCATTTAACCCTGTTTGCCTCAGTTTCCTTATCTGTAAA